>NW_026555611.1:0-57432 GCF_029017545.1 Prosopis cineraria | reverse complement strand
TATTCCTATCACCATACTCGTCAATCACATTGTTCCTGAGCCATATATGGTAAGCAAAGTTGTTGAAACTCGGAGGGATAAATCAATGCAATTCCTATAAATGATTTGAAGAAATTTGCATGACTTTCGATATGGTTAATGCTCTTGTTTTTGCAGGATGAGATATTTCATATACCACAGGTTCAGAAATACTGCAAGGGAGATTTTGGAAGTTGGGATCCTATGATTACTACACCTCCTGGCCTGTATTGTTCTTGGAAACTTGATGCTTGTTGCCCTATACATTGAATAAAGAATAATACTATAGCTGATTGATCTGATGGACTGAATGAAATGATAAAGGAATATAAAAAGACAAAAAAAAAAAAAAAGTTACTTCCTAACTATGGCTTCCAGTGGTTAGAAAGTCCTAAATAATTTATGGATTGTTGCACACATACTAATTTGTGTTCAAGCAAAAACTCATACAGTGGTGTTGAATTTTGTGTATATTATGCGCTGTGCCATCAGAAGCAGACACAGAGTTACTGAATAAGATTTATAACTAGGTCCATTATGTGACCTGGAATTATGATATTTTCTAGAGTATATTCCTTTGAAGGTTTGTTTGCTAAAATGCTCTTTTGATTCTTCTAATTTTCTCAGTAAATCAACATAGTTTCTATAGTTATTATCAGAGCAATCTTATTTCTCTAGTTTTCTTGCAGAACTATTTAGTCATCTCCAGTTTCAATTAGGCCTATCCTTTTCATCTACTTATTTGAAAATAAAAAGGCTTATATGCTCTCTTAGTTGTCAGGTCACTCAGTCAATGTGCTGTTGACTTGATGTTGTTTCTGTTGACATGCCAATGCCATATTTTCCGATGGGGAATTACCTTTGTTGTTGCAACTCTCTTTGTTGACATGGAGATGAAGTGGTAGAAGCCTCGTTCAAATTGAAGAGGGCAACATTGTTCAATTGAAACTAGGGAGACCAATATTTGAAAATTTTTAAAAACTGGAGGAATTAAAACTGCAATTAAGTCCCAAAGAAAGTATTCAAAGATAATTTTAAGCTCCCTCTGACTTATAGGAGGTTATTTATCATCCTTCAGCCCCTTTAACTATCATATTCCATTGCTTGAATATGATAATTAGAGAGATGAGTTGCTCTAGTTTAAACTCAAGGCATTAAGTATATGTTTGGTTTTCAGTTTACATCTGGCAAAAGTGCATTTGGAGAATCCAACTATTTGTTGGATTTGACAAGAGAACATCCTAGATGTGGTTTAAATGTGCTTGAGGGTTACCCAAACAGGCCCTAAGTTGCATTGATGAGTAATCTAGAAGGATAACATTGATGAAATTGCTGCAATTTATAATTAGATTTTTTTTTGTCCTTTTATGTTTAGACTACAGTATTAGGATCTTAAGTCATTAAATATTAAGTTTGTGCAATGATGTTTTTTAAAATAATTGAATACTATGTACAGAATAAGTTGAGCTATCAATTATACAAAGTTTTGTTTACTGATCTCATTGCATTATTCTGATTTTGTCAAAGAGTATTTGAAAATGATGGTGATTGATGCACGAACCATGTTTAGTGCTTCTCTTCTCTGAGGAACATGCTGAGGAACTTCAATAGTCCTGCATAGATAACCAACTTTTTATAACCAAAAAAAATATATATATATATATATTAAAAACAAGATACTGTCAAATACCAAGGTTGATCTTTGCAATATTAAAACTTTGCAGGTACTGTCTTTCACTTGCCCATGTTGCTTCTTTGTTTCCAGGCTTTTACACAGTGCAAGCTGCTTCAACATTTGCTGATTTGTGCTCCACTTCAATTCTTCGATCATTCAACAGTGTCTTAGCAGTTGCATGCAGCATAATTATTTATGACATAAATACTCACTTGAAGCCAACACTTGATGATAAACAGGCGGTGCTTCAAGCAGTGGTTCTATCCTTGTATCCCCTCCACTGGTTCTTCACTTTTCTCTATTATACAGATGTTGCATCTGTATCGGCAGTGCTGGCTATGTATCTTGCATGCTTGAAAAAGAATTACTGGCTTAGCGCATTGGTAAGGTATTTTTAGGAGTTTATGCTGTAAACTATCCTTCCACAATGGGATTTGTCTGTTTTATTTTGGTGGATTTAATATTTTCATCCCAGAGCTCCTCTTTTCTAGTACTCTGCATTGCTTATTGAGCGTGCATTTTTAATGCACTGGTTTTCAACAAAGTTGCCTGCCATCTAGAATTCTTGGCTATGTGTAGATCTGATTTAGCAATGTCCTGTTTGTTTCTACTTTCTACATTGTCAGGCAGAAACTTACCTTTAGAAAACTTGATGAACACTAGGTTTGTCCTAGCACTTTGGAGTATTTTCTTCTGATTTATTTTGAAAGTTCTGATGCAAAAAAAGGAGAGCAAAATTTTGTGCCAACATATGGTTTATGCTTCTCTTTGGTTTGTACTGTTGGAGAAGAATTTCATGACCTTTGTTTTGTCCCTGCATCTTTTGTGGGAAAGGATGGAATAATCTTTGTTTATGGCTTCCCTTTGGTACCCTGTGCATGTTTGTTTATGATAGAGTACCGAGTAGCATTGGATAATGGGTGATGTGGTGTAGTTATAGAAATATCAGGAATAATTATTATTTTCAAGTTATTTTAGATATTATCTGTTTAATAATATTTTTAAGATTATTTTTATGTTTTGTTGAGTGGTCCTTAAATTTAGGAGTATTGGGTATTGTAGATTATGTTAGTAATTTTATTTATTTATTTATTTTTCTGATAGTTATGCCCCATTATCTGAGTTATGGATTAATGGGAGTATTTTTAGGAATTATTAATCATTTTTCTGTCTATAAATACTAAGGCACAACATGTAGAAATCATCTGGAAATACAATCATTATTTTGTTATATGAGTGGAGATTTTCCTTTGGCTTCATTAGTTGTATGAGTTTAAGATTCTTGCTCATCTTTTATTAAAGATTTTCCTTTATCTTTATTAATTTATTCTGATTTCATATTTTAACAAAGATTTATTTTCCTTATTTCTCCCTACCTATATTGGATCCTGTCAGTTTAAAGGGAGATTCAATTTTTTACATGTAGAAATCAGTCAGCTTTGCTTTTTTTAAATTTCTTAGGTTTTCCTCTTTTGTTGCTTATCTTATGTTGGGAATATTGTATGCCTCCCGATGTCTAATTTATTTTCCTTTCCCTGTAAAACTGTTTTTACTCAATTAGAATAATAGATACACAGATGCCCCACGATTTAACATTCTTGCATGGCTGATGAACGTATACTAGACAGACGTTAGGTGTTTCTCAATGTTGTTTACTGGGTTCTTGCTAGCAACCAGGAAAATCACATCATATGTCCATGTCATTGTCTAAATAAATCTCTGTTATCTTTTTTCTTGCATGCCCACAAAGTTCAAGGCAATATTCAAGAAGTTTAATTTTATAAATTAGCTGATACTATTTGAACTCAAAGGTCTATCCTTTTTTTCATTTCTGAGCTTGGTACAGTTTTATCTCCATGTTTCTTTTTTCTTGCATGCCCTTTTTGTTCTGGATCATCAACATTCAAGTGTCGGTTATTTTACTTGGCTATTGGACTCTGTTGTATGCAACTTTTGATGCTTCTGTGATTAAAGTGATAATTTTATTTGACATTGGGAAGCTTTTTTGATATGGTGCATTTTTTTTCCTTTAATCTATGCATGTTGATGATTAAATTTATGGATATGTCATATGGAATATGGGTGGGAAAAACTTTGGTGAAAGATGGACAATTTATTTTACTTGCAAATGCTAAATTTTAGAGTGTGAGTAACTAATCCAATTTTATTTATGCAGATTGGAGCCTTCTCAGTGGTTATTCGACAAACAAATATTATATGGGTACTTTTTGTCGCATGTACTCAGATCATAGACATTGCTATGACACACGGAAAGAAAAATGCAATAACAGCAGAGTCGGATCTGGCTATAACTAAACCCGGGTTGGCATGTGATAGCAGCACTAGTACAGTGGGTTTAAATCCGAGAAAGCGAAAGGGTGTTAAAGCAGCAGAAACTGTCAAGAGTTATATGCCCAACGCACCTGCATCTTCTCCTGCCCCTTCAGGTTTATTATTTACTTGTTTAGTGCCTAGCCTTTTTTATGCTGGTGAGCAAGTGACGTTGTAACCTGGCTGCAGAAAAGTTATTCGCATCTCCCTCTGTTTTTTTTTTTTTAAATGAAATATTAAAATAACTACATATCCGGTTTCTTCTTGCAGGCCTGCTTGAGGATATTTGGGCAATCCTTTTAACGTTATGGCACATGAAGTGGGAACTTTTGATCTCATTCAGCCCCTTTGTGATGGTATTGGTTGCCTTTGTTTTGTTTGTCCTTTGGAATGGGAGTATTGTTCTTGGTAAGATTCCTTCTGTTAATTATCCCATGTAAATTTTTGGCCACTAAAACTCCTATTTTGACTTGTCTTTCTGACACTTCAGGTGCAAAAGAAGCTCATGCAGTTACCCCGCATTTTGCTCAGATACTTTATTTCAGTTTGGTTTCTGTAATGGCTCTGGCTCCTATGAATTTCACTGTCACCCATGCTACAGACCAGTTCCAGCACTTTAGGAAAAATATGACCTTTGGTTTCTTTCTGGGGTTCATGGCTCTGACCGCGGGCTTTGTCTCTGTACACTTTTTCAGGTTAGCTCAGAAAATTAATTACACATTTAGAACATAAAATTTATTACGTGTTTTGATTATTAGCAACAATATGCATGCTTTGAAATTTTAAACTGATTTGTCTTGTCAATAAATAGGGTGGAGGTGCCGTTAAAATTATATTCCCCTTTCCCAGTACTTTTTATTGCTATCTTCCATTGCTTATTATCTTACAATATGGAGCGTTGTCAATACGATCTATTTAAATTCTAATCACTCCGAAAAATCAATTTCTCCTTTTGTCTATGCTTCATCTAGGGTTTAGCACTTGATACATTTTTAATGAACCAATAATAATTATTATTTGGTCCATTAATTGTTATGACTACTTAACTTTACTACTTGAAAATTATTTACTGTATGAGTTAATCTCTAAAGCAGCAAACTAGCTATCCATTAATCCTTTTTACAGTGACTGAAGGATATGAGGATGATTATTATTTTGGATTTTTTGGATGATTATCACAGAACCAGTTATGTAAAGACCTAATTATTTGTTTATATTTGTCTTCTGTCAACTGTGTATATGTAGCAACACTGGTTTATGAGAAGCTCACTCAGATGAAAATAAACTCAGCTTTTATAACTTTTTATGCATTCTTAGTCTGTTTTACTCTCATTTTGTAATCACTGTTAGTTGATTAATGCAGTGTTGCTCATCCATACCTTCTCGCTGACAACCGGCACTACCCTTTCTATATCTGGAGGAAGATCATCATGGCTCACTGGTCAATCAAATACCTTATGGTTCCACTTTATATATGGTCATGGCTTTCCATTATCCGTACCTTGGGTGAGCACAAATCCTTAGCAAGCATTCTTTTAAGTTTCATTTGCTTATAACGTTATGGCTTATTAACTACTGTCTTCTGCCAAACAGGGAAATTTCAAAATAAAATCTGGGTTTTGGCATACTTTCTGGCTACTGCTGCTGTTCTCGTTCCAGCTCCTCTTATAGAGTTTAGATACTACACCATACCATTCTTCTTCTTGGTGCTTCACAGTAATGGTGATAAAAGTGGACGTTGGTATCTCACAGGGATGTTATACATTTGTGTAAATGTTTTCACAATGATGATGTTTTTGTTTAGGCCATTCAGTTGGGATCATGAGCCTGGAATCCAAAGGTTTATATGGTAAGTTAATTCACAGGAAAAAGAAGAGAGTTTTCATGCGCTTAAGGGATTTTATTTGATTGGAAAACAATTCAGTTTGTTTTGTTGTCCTTTCTTTTCTTTTCAAGTTCTCTTGTAATCATGTAAATCTTAATTAAGCAGGAATGACGTACCTGAGGCCCCATTGCATTTTTCTGTTCTAATTGATTTGCGCACTTTGCTAAACTTAGTTTTGCCTTCTGTTTGGGTTCCAACTCTCTCTGGAGTCGTTCAAAATCAAATTTAGCGGGGCTGGACCCTATAATTCAAATTGAGCAAACAAGAAGTGGGGCTCATTCCTAATAATATTCTGGCTGAGCTAGAAAGATGCTCGAGGAATTTTCTTTGAAACTCTTTTGATAGAACCAAGAAGCCTTATCTTCTTTTTTTTTTTTTGGGATTGTGTCACTAAGGATAAATCAAATGGGGGACTCGGACTCAAAAATCTCAAGAACCAAAATATTACCTACATCATGAATTATGTTGGGGTCTCATCACTCAACCTAAACGTCTTTGGGTTTAAATTTTTCAGGATGAATACAAATGTAACAAAATGACTATTCCAATGGTCTATAGATCAAGTTCTTCTTACACTTGGAGCAGTATTTGCAGAATTTGGGAAAATTGTCTCAGGTCGGATGGAGAGTGGATAAAGGTAACCAAATATTTTTTTTGTATGACAAATGGGCTTCTTTTCCTGAATCTTTTGTTAAATATGCACTCCTTGGTGCTAAATCTATTCTTCACACCAAAATCTCTGATTTATGCACGCCTTTTAGAAGATGAAATTTCAACTTTCTTAATCATCATCTTCACCCTAATGTGATTAATCAAATCGCTCTTGTTCAACTTCCTAACTCTCATGGTGCTGATGGGGCCCTTTGTTAGAGGCCTTCCTTTGATGGAAATTTTTTTATAAAATCCGCTTACAAAAAGCTGGAATCCCAAAACGAACAAAAATTTATTGATATTTGGTCTAAAATTTGGAAGTGGCCTATATATGAAAAAATCAAATGTTTCTTGTGGAAAGCGGCTTGGGATCATCTACAGAGTAATTTTACAACCGATGAAGGACACAACCTAATACAACAAAACTGCATCTTTGGTTATAACTCTCCTGATTCTTTAATTCACATCTTATGAGATTGCAAAAAAGTGCGGGAGGTTTGGCTAAAGTTAGTCAATCCTTTCAAGCTAAATAATTTTTTCTCTCTTAATATGCAAGACTGGATAGCTTGGAATGAAAGAAATGAAGCAGGGAATACTAGCACAAGAAAAATTAATTGGCAAAAGCTCTTTGCTCATGTCTGTTAGAACATATGGAAAATGAGATGCAAGAGATTGTATTCTGAAGATGACAATCAAGACAAAGATATCACCTTCTCTTGTACCCAACAAATCATAAATGACATGTGGCTTTTATCAAGAGTGGATATTTTGAATAACAACAGACTCAAATCCAAGTCTAAATGGCATCCTCCAAAGGCAAGATGGATTAGGCTTGATGTAAACGGCTTAGTTAACTCTCTTGGTGCTGCAACTTGTGGTGGAGTCATCCGTGATGAAAAAGAAAATTGGATTATTGGTTTCTCAAAATTTCTTGGCTATCAACCTTATACTGCAGTTGAATTATCAGGCATTTTAGAAGGCCTTTAGATTGGTTAGAATGCTAATCTTACCAAGATTAATTTATACACTGACTTTATGGAAGCTCTTTCTCTTATTCAACATAATTTCTCCAAAAGTCATCCTCTAGTGGCAACCATCAAGAAAATAAGGGAGCTTATTATGAGAAACTGGACGGTTATTGTTGATCATGTTTTTAGAAAGGCAAACAAATGTGCTAATTTGCTCACACGTGAAACTTCGTATGACCACTACGACCTCTCTATCTATAATGTTCCGCCTATAGGATATAAGAACATCTTGGACTCTGATGTGTCTTGACTTTTGTAACCCTAGCACGGTCTTGTCTGTGTCTTTTCATTCAAACAAAAATTGAGCAAACAAGTGGCTATAATACCTAGAAAAAAGGTGTCAAGAAAAAACAAATGGTAAAATAATAAATTTAGTCATAAATTATCTTTCTAGAAATATCTGGTGGCCTAAACTATTTAATAGTGTAAAATAAATTATGAACTTTTAAAAATAAAGTATTTATCAGCCTGCCATTAACTTTAGTTGACAACCATTATGTAGGGCCTATAATAGCACATGACACAACACATCAATATAATAAAAGTGTAAATTTAATCACGAATTATTTTTTAAAAAACACTGGGTAGTCTTGATTATAAAAAAAGGATCATTTAATATCTTCTCCTTAATTTTGAATAAACATCATTTATTTTTACTTATTTTCATACTTATGAGGCTCATAAAGTATCAATCTTTTCAATCTTCTTGCCTTCATTATCAGTATCAGTTCAAGAAAAAGAGATTCAAAGAGTTCTTATCTGAAAATATTTACAAGGATGATGCCAATGAAGTAGAAGATTGATTCTACTATGCATGGAGAAGCTTGATTCTAGCTTAATTTAGCTACGAATGATTTCTTCTACTTTGTTAGCACCGTTTTCATGAATATCTTCAAATAAAAACTTTGACCCTCTTCTTTTCAAGCTGAGATTCGAAATGAAGGTAAGAAGATTGAAGAGATTGATGCTTTATGGGCCTCATAAATATTAAAATAAACATTGTTTGGTTAAAATTGAGGGAAAAGTGTTGGATGGTTCATTTTTTTATAGTAGAAGCTACTCAGTGCTTTTTAAAAAATAGTTCGTAACTAAATTTGTACTTTTACTGTGCTAACTTGTCGTGCCCATGTTGTGCCACGTGTCATTGTGGGCCCCACATAACATCTGTTAATTAAAGTTAATGGCGGGCTACCGGATACTCCATTTTTAAAAGTTCATAATTTATTTTGTACTATTTAATAGTTTAAGCTATCATATACTTCTCAAAAAATAGTATATGGTCAAATTTACACCTTTACTCAAAAACAAATGTGAAGGTAACATATGTGAAGATAGAGAAAAACTTGGAGAATTTTAGAGGAAAATAATGATGCAGTATTTTAAAAGTTGGATTGGACCATGAATCAAAAAGTATGGCATTTTATGGTTCTTATAATCTAGTTAGTTAAACTGGCAGTCTAGCTAATGATGTAATAATTAAATAAAAATATTATATACACATATAATAATATAAATATAAAAAATAAACAGGAAACTGTTAAAAAAAAATCTGCATGAAAGAACTAGCATCTATCATGCGAATTATTAAAAATATATACTAATTGAGGATTTATAATTTTCAGTTCAGGTTAAACTTACCCGGTGTTGTCATTTAATTTTAGAATTTAGATTCATTTTTTTTAATAAGAAAAAGCATCAGACCAGTCTGGCCCTGTCCTGTTCCCAATTCTATACCTGGCTCAACCCTTTGAACCTTTTTTTTTTTTTTGGAAGAAAACCAAGCTTTTAATGGTCAAATTGGTAAGACTATTCGGTCTGGCCCCTTCTTAAAACATCTGATATGAATATATGATGTATATTAACCTCAAGTTATTTTTGTCTATCTAGCATTTCCTTCATTGTTTTTTTAAACAAAATTTCCTTTATTGTCTTATTGCTCAAAGGTATAGATATAATGTATATTAATTTGAGGTTGTTTTTCAGGCACAAATAATATTAAATATGAGCACAGTTTTTAACGAAAATTTGAAATGTGGTTCATCTCATTTTACTGCACCTAATCTCAAAAGATTCCCCCATTTTTTTAAATACGTGAAAATAAATTATACTTAGTATATGGTTTGTTGTTTTTTAATATAAGTAAAACAATAATTTTAAAAAAGTATTTATGAATTTTTTTTAAATTGTCCTCATTAAATGATAATATTATTAAATTAGAAAAAAATTAAAATTAATCACAAAGATATTTTAATTTGTATAAGTATTAAAATTAATCGATTAACCAATTATAGTAAGGGTCCGTTTGGATTTCAGTTGAGTATAATAGATTATGAAAATAATTGATTAAGTGGTAGATTTTAATCATAATTGATTATGTTATAACGCAATTTGTTTAGATACTGTTTTTCTAAAATTGATTTTAACAGAATTAAAGATGTTTAAATAATTTAATTAGAATGTTATATAAATTACTATATAATTTAATTTTTAAATACCAAATATCAATTTTTTGAAGATGCAAAGTTCAAATTTTATTAAGAAAAAAAAAAAGAGAAAAGAAGAGAGTCTGGTTTTATTTTTATTAAATTATATGGCTTTTTTATAATTTTTTCTTGAGCCTGTCTTTGTAATTTTCGCCAATATTTTGGAAATAATCGATATTTGGCCTAAAAATGATTCTACAAAGAAGTGGGTGTTTGGATAATTTTTTGGAGAATCGATTTTTTAAGCCAAAAATCGATTATATTTGCCATCCAAACACAATGTAACATGTAAATTCACAGGAGTCCCCACAAAAATTCATTTACGGACACCTTCGTAAATAATAAATCTGAATACCCAAATGCTCGGAGCTACACTCTGCTCGGTGCCACCGTCTTCAACCTCTCTGGTCTATTTGCTTGAATACTCATCTTTCTTCGCCATGAATGTCTATTACAGCTTCTCTCTCCGTCGCCTTCGTAGACTGCATTCTCCACCACCTTATATCACCGCAGCCACTTCCTTCTCCACGACCGCCGCCGCCGGCTACTTTGATTCCACTCTTATCAAATCCTACACCGTGACACCGCCAATCAAACCCTGGCCTCAGCGCCTCTACCCCAAGCGTCTCGTTTCAATGATCACCCGTCAACAAAAGCTCGACCTTGCCTTCCAAATTTTCGACTACGCGGGCAAATATCATCCTGGGTTTTCCCACAACTATGATACATATCACGCCATCATTCAGAGACTCTCCCGGGCACGTGAATTCGATCAAGTCGAAGAACTTCTCTCTCAGTTGCAGCGCTCTGGAATAAAATGCGGCGAGCAATTGTTCATAAATTTGACTCGGAGTTATGGGCTTGCAGGTAAGCCCAAACTGGCCGTTAGAACCTTCTTGCAGATAGAAGCATTCGGGATTAATCGATCGGTGAGATCGCTGAACACTTTGCTTAATGCTTTGGTCCAGAATAAACGATACGATTGGGTTCACTTGATGTTTAGAAACTGTAAAACGAAGTTTGGTGTTATACCTAATGTCTTTACCTGTAACATTTTGATTAAAGCTCTTTGCAAGAAAAATGACGTTGAGGGTGCGATTAAGGTTATGGATGAGATGCCAGTAATGGGTATGATTCCAAATGTGGTGACTTATACTACAATTTTAGGTGGGTATGTTTCTAGAGGTGATATGAATGGTGCTAAGAGGGTTTTTGGTGAAATTTTTGATAGAGGGTGGTTACCTGATGCTACTACTTACACAATTTTGATAGATGGATTTTGTAAGCAAGGGCGTTTGATCGATGCAATTAAGGTAATGGATGATATGGAAGAGAATGGGGTTGAACCAAATGATGTCACTTATGGGGTTATGATTGAGGCTTACTGCAAGGGCAAGAAATCCGGGGAAGCTTTTAACTTGCTTGATGATATGCTTGACAAAAAATATATACCAAGTTCATCATTGTGTTGTAAGGTCATAGATTTGTTGTGCCAGGAAGGAAATGTTGAAAAAGCTGTTGAGCTGTGGAGGAGGCTTTTGAAGAAGAATTGTACTCCTGACAATGCTGTATCTAGTACTCTGATACATTGGCTTTGTAAAAAAGGAAATATATGGGAAGCAAAGAAAATGTTTGATGAATTGGAGAGAGGTTCTATTCCCAGTCTCTTGACTTATAACATGCTAATTGCTGGAATGTGTGAGACAGGGGAACTTTGTGAGGCTGCTAGGTTATGGGATGACATGGTGGAAAAGGGGTGTGTTCCTAATGCTTTTACATATAACATGCTGATTAAAGGATTTTGTAAAGTTGATAATGCAAAGGGGGGTATCAAAATTCTGGAGGAGATGTTAGAAAAAGGCTGTTCACCTAACAAAACAACTTACTCAATGTTGATTGAAGGGCTTTCTGTTTCAGGAATGGAGGATGAAATAAAAAGGGTAGTTGCAATGGCTTCATCCTTCGGAATTGATAGTGATACGCAGGATCTTTTCTTAAGTAAGGTCAATGAAGCTAGACGTGATAAAAATTTAGCTGCAAAAGTCTCATAAACTGCAGAGTAAAATGTGTCAATGTTGTGAAATGCAGACTGCATGAACTTGTAATTGGTGGAAGATGACATGTAACAGTCAAGGTGTTTCGTATAATGTGGTGGTATTCTCAGAGCTTGTGTCTGCTATATATGTGACAAAATACAGTCCAGTTTTAACTTGAGAGCTTTAAGGAGTTGCAGAAAAATTGTTGTTGCAGGGTTTGATCTTTGAGTGATCTAATTACAGCAGCATACCATTTAGCAACATGTCACAGCTTAATCTGCTAAGTTGAAGCTCTGTTTGTACTACATTGTACCTGGGACATTTATTTGCCAATTCAAGTATCTTGTCCTACAGCTTAGGGCGGGCTGTAAATAACTATCCTGGGTGTCTCCGTTGCTGAAACAGACCTTGAGAACCAATATTTGCAGGTTTCTCTTGTTCTCTGCTGATGGCAGTGCGTGAATTCTATCAACAAAGACATACGGTGAACTTCTAGTATTGCTTTAACTTGTTGCTACGCTAGGATGGCATAGACAGGTTACTCAATCAATTGTTCAAGAATTGTTGAAGGCTGCTTGTGGCACTATCAGTAGTCCATGTTGTGGAGGTCAGATGAAGCTGTAGTAAATAATGCAATCAAAGTTGTATGGAGAAAACACGACTCAGACTATGGATGGTTTTCTCTGAATTTGGATACTCACAAACCCTTTTTGAACTCGGAAATTCAGTTAAATTGAACTTTATTTGGTCAAATCATGCCATGAAACCCTGTTGACCCAATTTAGGTATAAGCAGTTCTTGTCTATTTATTGTTCTCCACGGACGTGATACTTGATGATAAATATTCAGCATTTCTGCTTTGAATGACAACGCTAATGGGACCGATGCCTGAGTGCCATCTGGTGCTGCATGTGGCAAAACTTTTTGCAACTAGTGTGAAAGTTATATTTCCTCCATCTGTTGGAAGAAAAGAATGCTTACCCGTTGCCTTGATCATAAAATGGAGAAAGTAAGGTGTGATGAAATTCTTGGGGTGTATGTTGAATACACCCCACCATTAGCTTTATGGAAAAGAATAATGCAGGGAATGTTTCTTCAGCATCATGGCAGGTCTTGCTCTCAAAACCAAGGTTCTAAGAGAAGGAATGTGGAGAGAACAGGGTGCTGTATTGTCGGTGCCAGGAGCACTAAACATTAACCAGTTAAATATTTGATCAAGATAACCTTGAATTGGTGTAATTTTAATCTATTATTTGAGCATATTGTCACTTTTCTGTAAATCAGTCTTGTAGCATTCACCAAATCTGTTCTTAGATTTTTTTTTTTTTGTGAATAAAGTATAACATAGATTTTCCCATCAATAAGAGTGATCCAATATGAATTTTTTAACGATGAATACCGAATATCTATACTTATCAAGCCTAGTTAGAAATGTGCAAGCTTATCGTCAGTTCAATGTTAATATGCGAAAAACAACCGGGTGAGTTCATTGTTCATTTGATGGAGCTACTATCCTTCGGAAGCTTTAAAAAAGGGTTAATATATAATTTAAAATTTAAATTATAAGTCCAATGTTGACTTGAACTTTAAATTATTATTTGATATATTTTAAATTCTAAACAATTATTTGGTACCACTTCGCCCTTATTATTAAATTAAACGTTCGTTATTTTTTAAAAAAATGAGGTTTAATGTGCAATTCTCTTCAAAGAATGTAGTAGAGAGAGGAAGAGTGATTGTAGAGTTAGGAATATAGACCAACTTAAATTATACTAGTTAAGTTAGATTCAACTCATTTTCGTATGAGTTGAAAAAAGTATCAACCCAACCCAACTTTTAAGGGTGGGCAAGTTAAATAAGCTAACTTATCAACCCATTTATTTTAAAAAATACACCTAAATGATGAGTTTCAATTTAATATTTCTTTATGATTCCTTCTAAATATACCAAAATATTAATATATAATATTTGTATAAAATATATGAATTGATCTAGCTAAGTAAATTATGTCCAGCATGGTTTATATCCACAAAATCTCTCCCCTTTTTCCTTTTTTTAATTTTTTTAAAAAATCATGAGTTAACAAGGTCAACCTTAATCCATCAAGGTTAACTTATATTATTCACGAGCTATATGATCCAAACTAGAAAAACCTCACTTTCATCTGAGTCAATTTTTTCCAACCAACTTAGCCTTTATGACCAGTTATTCAAAGCTAACTTATATAACCCAATTCATATTCCCAACACATGAAATTAAATATATACCCTTTAAACTATAATATAAAGCATTTTTAAAGAACTTTACTTAATTCAAAATATAAGGTATTGAATAATTTTTATGTTTATTTTTTAACTATACCCTCACTTTATTTATTACTTTTTTTGAAAAAAAATCATACATTGAAATTTTTATTATTATTATCGAGACTTTTATATACAGTATTTAATGAGAGTATAAATGAAAAGATATAAATATTTTTAAAAATTTAAAGTTTTAAATAACACTATTTGTAAATATAAATTAGTTAACTATATAATTTATATTGTGATCGAAAGGAAATATATGTATATATAAAGTTAAAGGAAAACAACTAACCTTTACATGGAGAAGTTTTTTAGTACCCCCATCTTGTAGTCATGAAAGATTATCTCTTGTCTGGAGATCCAAGCGGCCCCTTAATAAGTATTATGATAATATATTATTTTACAATTTTGTAATCGCGCTCAAAACTCCCTAATTTGTCTAGGCAGGGTTGTTGCAGAACATTAAGCTCATAAGCTTCGAAACACGACATAACCCGGTAAATTTTGCTATGCTATCTCTTCCGAACGTGATATTCACTTCATTTTTAGGGTAAAAAAAAAAAAAATCAAGGTTCAAAATCCTTCAAATCAAGCTAGGTATGGCCAAAATGAAAACTGCTGTACTTTTATATTTCAAGAATAACAATGCTGCATACTGCAAGCAATCTTGCGTGCAGTCCTGGGACACAGTAATATAAATCTCTATGATACATTCATGTCAACATCATATGGGTTGGGGGAAAAGTGTTCACTGTGAAATAAACGCTTATGTATAATTCTTTTAATGTGAATCCGTGTCCTGAACCTTTCTATCGTTAAATATCTGCAGTCCTGTATTCTCCATTGTGCAGGTTGATGGAAACTGTTGGGCCAACTATACCAAACAAAAAGCTAACTAGAGATTGGTAAATACAATGACCTCATGAGCTAAGTATCAAAATTTTATACTGAGACTCAAATCTCGTACCTTGCAACTGAATCCTAACATTCCTCCACGCTGCTTAACACTAGCTTCCTAGCCCTCAGCTAACACAATATCAATGTCATTACTCATTCACTTGTGCTACATGGCTGCACCTGGGACATAATGGAAGGTTGTGATACCAATTGATAGGAACTTTGGACTCTAAGAGAATCAAACCCCAAAAACGAGCTTGTAAGGTTGATAAGCACAAAGTCTACAAATCCCACGTCCAAATCTCATGCTTCCAATGGGAGACTCGAGTCCCTCGCTTTGCACTTGGGTCCCAATAGAGGATGAAACTTATGATCACCAAAACTACGAATATTGGCCCAGTTGATGGTTCTTCAAGACTTACACCCCACATTGAAGATATGATCCTTTTAACTTTCCACATACAAGAATATCATAGGTAGAGTCATCAGGAATAAGACCCCTATCAAGCATCTCATCATGCAGTCTAAAAGCCTCTTGCAAATTCCCCTTCCTAAAATGTCCAGCAATTAAAGTGTTATAAACAAGTACTGTAGGAGCTATATTATTTCGATCCATTTCTTTTAACATCTTGCAAGCATCCTCTAGCTGCCCTTCATTACACAGTCCATTTATCAAAACAGTATACAATATGATATCAGGCAGAATGCCCTGGGAACGCATCTCTGAGTAAATATCTAAAGCAAAACTCAATTTACCCACTTTAAGAAATCCATCAATCAGGGTAGTGTATGTCAGCAAATCACATGTAATATTCTCACTTATCATTTTCTTCTGCATTTCAATTGCTGCATCCATATTTTTCAAATTTCTGAAGCCACTAATCATGCTGTTATAAACAATTTTGTTCGGACGCAAACCAGCCTCCAGAAGTTCAGAGAAGTATTTGCTTGCATTTTCCATATCTTGCCTTTTGCAGAAACCATCAATGAGAGCACTGTATGCAATAATATCCAATTTCAACCCTTTGTTTTTCATCTCATTATGCATTTTCAAAGCGAGGTCAATGTTACTGTATTTGCAATATCCATCAATTAAACTGGTATAAGTGACAGAAGTGGGAGAAATTCCATTTTCACACATCTCCTTGTAGGTTGACATTGCTGAATCTATGTCACCTTTCTTGACATATCCACCTATGATGCTGTTATAAGTGATTGAAGTAGGAATAAAGCCCATCTCAACGAACTTGTTCAGCATATCCCTCATCTCAGACATTCGGCCAACTTTGCACATGCCATTTATAATGGTATTGAATGTGAAGTCTGCAGGTGCAATATTTGCAGCCTCCATCTGGCCAAACACACCTAACGCATGTTTAAAGTCACCTATTTTGAAGAAACCATCAATCAAGATAGTGTTAGTAATGGCATTTGGTTTTAAACCCATTTTAAGAATCTCATTCATCAAATTAAGTGCGCCATCCATGCAACCCTTTCTACAGTAACCAAGCATCATGATGTTGTAGGAAACTAGTGTTGGTACAATACCCTTGTTCATCATCTTATCCCATAAGTTACTAGCCTCGTCAACCTTACCCTTTTTACAAAGCCAGGATAAGAAGATATTATAAGTAATTACGTTAGCAATGCCATTATCAACAGCCTCATCAAACAATTTATATGCATCTTCTACCAAATTCACTTTCAAGAATCCCCGTGAGAGGTCACTAATAATATAGGCAGTGGGCTGGATGCCCATGAGTTTCATTTGGCAGTAAAGTTCATATGCCTTTTCCATAGTCCCAATCTTTGAGCACCATCCAATCAAGACAGAGAAAGTAACCTTGTTCGGAGTGAGGCCAGCCTCAATAATCTCATCAAACAAGTGTAATGCACTAGCCACATCCCCTTTCACACAAAACCCTTTCATCAAACTCGTGGCAACAACTATGTTCATTGGTATACCACTGTTCACCATCTCTTCCTTTAGTATCAATGCCCATGCAAGATTTCTCTTCTTCACACAAGCACAAATCACAGATGTGTATGTACCCACAGATGGCGTCCATCCCAGATCTTTCATCACCTTTAATAGCTTCAGTGCCAAATCTAGGCAGGGCCTCTGACAAGCAGCCTTAATAACTATGCTATATGCTGCTGCATCAAGTTCCACTCCTCTATCCAATGCCTGTTCATAATACTTCTCTGCCTCCTCAGGCTTCCCTTTTTTCAAACATGCACGCATTAATACATGCAATGTATAGCGATCACCATAGATTTCTCTTTTAACCATTTCATCGTGTAGGTCATGTATTTCATCAATCATATCTCTTCTAAGCATTGCCGTCAGAAGGATATTTATATGTGGAACCCAAGGATACACATCATGCTCAAACATTGTTTTCAAACAATCAACAGCACTTCTTATTTTATTAGCTCTAACACAGCTATTCAACAAATAACTATAAACGCAAGGATCTGATCTCAGATCGTACCTTTTCTCCAATTCAGCCAGGCGTTCCATAAGCACCATTGGGGAACCGCACAAATTTTTCAAAAGATAATTATTGAGCAAAATCCTAGCAGCTTTACGAGTCTGAGAGTTGAGTGTTAGAATATGAAGCAACAAACAGAAAACATCAATACAATCTACATAACCACTCTGTTCTTTAAAGAACTTCAACGCCAGTTGAGGCTCAGTCAGGTATCTTAGAAGGGTGTCCATGACATGATTTTTCGATATAACTGGACTGCCTTCAGTGCAGTTAGTGGACTCGGTAACCTCAGGTTCCATACAACATGAACTTCCATCTGAATGGGTTGTTGATGAAACATTCTCAAGAAAAAGGGACGACAACCGGAATTTTTCAGAAAAGTGGTTGCTTAAATCAGCCTCAGATAATTGTTTTGAGGACAGGAAATTGCAGAGTCTGTGTCGATGGAATAAAGAGAAATTGATGGAAGATACCGATCTCATTGCACAGAAGATTCACAAAGCATGAATATGAAGGAAATTTAAGTTCAAAACTTTGACCTCATAGCTTGAGGTATCTGAACCTTCACACCCTGAAGATGAGGCTCTGGCGCGAGGAGGAAGGCAGGAGAACGGTCTGCTAGGGTAACGTTTTCAAAGGAAGAAGCCGCTTTCAGGGTCGCCGGCGGCGCTGCCGATGGGAGAACCTCTGGTCGTCGTGCGCCAGGAGATGAACAAACGAACCAGCTGATACGGAGAAGATCGCAGGGTTTTACAGAAAAGAGTGACGTGGCATATTGTTATTCAACAGATTGATCGAATGGTCACAATCATCCCTCACTCCAGGAAACTGTCTGACCATGTTCACGACTTCACGTCAGCGGAATTTGAAAAACTGTTTCAAAAATCGTCCCATGATGTATGTAAGTTAAAAAACCATAACATGCTCTACAGTCTAAGATTACATGCAACTAATTAGCACAACAAAATTGTGTCAGTTGCAAGTGATTTGATCAGTGCTTCGATTTTTTTCTTAACAAGAAGTAGTCACTGTTATTAAGATCATGATTTGTGATTATTGTTTTCTAATAAATGGCAATACGTGATTCACGGTTTTTTTTTTTTGGCGCGGGGGGGGGGGTTTAACAATAACAAAAGGGGCACATGACGGATTAATTTTTTTTTTTTCAATAAAATTGGGATCTATTTTCGTTAGCCTTAATCTTCTTTATCAACTAAACTTATTATTTTTCTACCAAACTATCCATTTTAATTATACACATCAGATAGTTGGCAATGTAAATAATTAAAGGAAAGAATATTTTAACAAAACTAATACATATGTTTTATAAATAATTAACTTAATTAATTTTCTTAATCTGTGTAAGCTAGTTTATCTAGCTCCACAATGAGTATTCCAATGGAGTATCATTTTTATTTTTTATTTTTTGGGTACACCAATGGAGTATCATTTTACTAACTCAAGAGGGCAGATCAGCAAGATGCAAAGCAGTAAATGAGCAAACCGGAAAGCAAAAGCCAAGCCCAGAGCAGTACCCAAAAAAAGAAAAAAGAAAAATCGGCAAAAGCCAGAGCAGAAAGAAAGAGCAACAGAAGGTGGTAGAAGGAAACTCCAAACAAGTCAGCCAACAACAATCCTCTCTGTTCCACCATTCTCAGAAAATCAGCATCTGGGTTTTGTTTTTTATTTTTTTGAAATCTGCAAAATAATTTAAGACGATGATTGTGTCTGGTGTTTTTTTCCAGCAGTCTCAAAAAAAGTAATTCTAATTGAGCTTCTCAAATTTTATGAGAGTAATTCTTCTAACATGCATTTTTCTTTACAAAAGTAAACATCACAACCTCGGCATATTATTAAATCTCTTGCACTCAACCCAACTGTCATTAATAATTACTGTACAGTTTTCTCTTGGCAATGAAGCTTCCTTCCCCACACAAAAAAAAATTCATTGTCCGTGGCATGCATCTTCCAACATTGCAAATTGTCCCATTCAGCCTTTTCCATTGTTATTTATTTATAATGTGAAGAAGGGTGTTTCAAGAGAAGAATCCACTTGAATTCAATCTCATATCTCTAACCTCTGAAGCTCTCAATAGTGTCATCCATGGCCCCTTGAATTTGCATCTCACCTAAGAAGCAGCGATACGGGTAAGAGTATCGAGTGCGATACGTGGACACGGCTATTTTTCAAAATTTTAGGATACAGGTACGGCTATATAAATAATTAAATATTAAATATTTGGATATCCAAAAATACAATTTCAAGATGTCTAATATCATTATAAAATAAAATACAATAAATAGTTAAGCACTTAAACACTACCAAGTCGCAAAAGATAATTATCAACTTAAAGTAATTCTAATCTTTCTCATCTTCATTGACACCACCACTTCTTTCTATAAGTTCTCTCTCCAAAATTGGCTCATCTAGAGAAAAACTTGCAACTTTAAGATTTTTAGCATCATTTATTTCCTAACAATTTCCACTAATATCTCCCAATCTATTTTCTTCAGTGGAATACTTCTTACTCTTTCTTGAAAGAAGGTGAAGATTTGAATGAGCAAAAACTAAATTCTCTACTTTTTTTGAAAGCATCTTGTTTCTCTTTAGTGAATGAACAAAAGAGTAAGTGCTCCAATCACTTTCACAACAAGATGATAAGAATGGTTGATTGAGAAGTTTCAATGCAGTCCCTTAGAGTTTAGGAGCATCAGTACCATGATTGCTCCACCAAACCTTAGGCTCTAATATCCATCTATTTTATATGGAATCAAGAAAAGAAAACTCATCTGAACATTCAAAAAACTTTGAAAATTCATTCATAACTTTTTCATCTAGAAACATCCTTCTAAAGCACTTTTTCCTCTTAATTGATATTTCAGTATCTCTACGTGGAGAGACTCTATTTGGTCCACCTTCAAGCCATTGTGTTGTATAATACTTACAATAATATAATAACATCAATTGGAGTTATGATGTAAAAATGGTAAAGAAAAGAATTTCATGATAAAAAATGAGAATAACACACCTAGGATTTAATGAATGGGCAAGACAATGTAGTGGAGTGGCACTCTTTGTCCATTGATAAATGATAATATTGTAAACAACTTCATAAAATGAAGAGTACTCAAAAAGTAATTTTCTCTCATGCTTATAAATTGATTCCTTGATTTGCTATATTAATTGAATCCCATGTCTTATAAATCAAATGAAGTGTGGGTCTATCTATGTTAGCAAATCTCAGCAAATCATAAATTAGTTTAGTGAAAGAGAGAATATAATCAACCTTCTCCCACCAAAGACCATTAAGAATTATGTCTTTCACATAATAGCCTTTCCAACATTATCATTTCTATAAGCATTCCATTCTTCACTAATAACCAGTGTGCAAAGAAAAGTTTTGATAAGTTTGAATCTTTTTAACATTACAATTGTTGATACAAATCTTGTTTCGGCTATTGCAAGCAACTTTAATGGCACAAATTCATTAAACATGGCCAATCTTATAGAATGATTCATGATATATGTTCGGATAAAAACTGCATCATCCCTCACCCCAATGATCTAATGGCATTCTCTATAAATAATTTTATTTGCCTTTGTATTTTTTGCTGCACATATATTCTTCAAGGCAAGATTAAGTGTATACACCACACATGATATCCAAAAGATGTGAGGATATTCATCTTCCACCATCTTACCGGCAAATTTACAAATAGGTACATTATCAATGATTACTTGAATAACTTTATGAGACCCCACTTCTTTAAGCACTTTTTTTATCAAGTCAGCCATGTAAAATCTATCTTTATACTCACTAGTTGCATTAATTGCCTTTAAAAACATAGGACTTCCATCACTTACAGCCATAAAATTAATTAATAGCCTTCTTTGAACATCTGTCCAACCATCTATAACTATACTTATCCTCATATGATTTCAAGTCCCTTTGATTGATTTAAGTTACTTTTTAACATTGGCCCTTTCTTTTTGCAACAAAGTAGATCTTAGTGTATTATAACAAGGAGGTTTAAAACCAGGAATTACATTGTTGGCAGCATATTGAAATGCACTAATATAATATGGGTTACGTGCCAAATTGAAAGACAAGCCAGCTAAATAGAACATTCTAGCAATTTCAGCAGTTAATTTATCTCTAGCTCTTTGTTGGAAAGCTCTTTCTATTATATTTGTTGCCTTCCTTTTTTCCTAATTGTGTTCACTTTGAATAGGGGTAGAACCCTTTGTCATAAAGGGGATAAGCTCTCAGTTGGAGTTGGCAATGGCACATGTCTTGATTTGTTCTATTCTCAACCTCCTCTTGAGCTTTTCACATTTCACCTAAACAACTATCATCAACTTTAGGGCATATAATAATATCGTTTTTAGAGGTCCCTAACAAATAAAATTTAACTTTAAAATAAGGGCCATTATATTGATTATTACAATAATTACACTTCCAACTTCTATTCTCACCTTTCCCTTCATTTTCTTAAAGAACCAAAGTTACAAAAGCCCATAAAGGAGTACTCTCTTTCTGTCTTTCATTACTAGATTGAAATTGAGAATTCACACCTCCTAAACTACCACCAAGTCTAGAATTAGAAATCATTGCAGATTTAATTTCTATTGAAAAATTGTAAACAATTTCCTGCAATTTTAACATAAAGAGAGCTAATAAAAATTTAAAATAAATTAATCTTTAACTCAGCAAAATAATCCATCTAAATAAAAAAAATTCAATCAATAATTCAACATTAAATTGGGAAAACTGATCAGGTAGCTCTGCCTCTCTCGGTTCAGCAATGACTAGTGAGCATTGAGCAATAAATATCCAGCACAGCAGTAATACCAACTTGGAGATTGAGAGCAATAAATATCCAGCATTGAGCAATAAAAGAAGTGAAGATATAGAGACGCTGAAAAGCACTGATACGTGAAGAATGAAGATAAATTACCAAGACTGAAGATTGAAGACTGAAGAGATAGAGACGTTGAGGAAGAGCTTAGACGACGAGTTAGCGAGCGAAGTGAGAAGTGAAATCGCCAACGAGTCAACTGAAGAAGTACCATTGAAGAAGGATGACGGTCGATGAGGCAGCGAGCGACAGAGCGACAAACACGCAAAAGGGATCAAATGGAGTTGGAAATCTTAGGGTATCGGGTTTCTGGAGTTGGGATTGAGTAAAAAGAAGTGAAAAACACAGAGTTTCGTATCCACCCATGTTCGACCCGCATTCGCCCGTGTCCGCTCGTCTCATCTCATGTCCGCCCTTGTTTGCCAAAAACTGGGAAAACAGACATGCTATTTTCGTGTCCTGAACGCGTGTCCATGTTAAATATGTATTGACATGGACACGCCAGCCATTTTCATGTATCGGTGCTTCTGAGCATCTTACCCATTTTCTTCTTCTGCTCACTTCTTCTAGTAGCGCTTTCCTGAGCTTATCTCCCCCTACCTCTCCGGGGCCTTCCTCTGCGATCTGATCCCATCGTCCATGATTTGCTCACCAAATACAACCTCCCCAAGGGTCTTCTTCCCAAAATTGTTAAATCCTACGCTCTCTCCGATGACGGATCCTTCCACGTAGAACACCGAAAGCCTTGTTACGTGCAGTTTGACCGTTTGGTTTATTACGATGAGGTGATTATCGACAAGCTTACTTACGGATCGATGTCCAACGTGTCTAGAATACAGGTGAAGAAGCTGTTCATATGGCTGCCTGTGACCAGAATCAAAGTCAATGAGAAATCAAATACTGTTGAATTCTATGTTGGGCCGTTGTCGGAGGAGCTTCCTGCTAATCAGTTTGATGATATGCCTTCCTGCAAGCGTCAAGCATGTAGAGGGAAAGCACCACCCCGAAGCCATGTGAGGCAGTCACTATTTTTTATTTTTCAAATTTTTTCACTTGGAAAAGTGAACGATCTGGTGCTTGGGAAAATTCCTAGAAGGAGATTAGAATTATTTGCTCAAAATAATAATGATAATAATGATAATGATAATAATATCTGTTGATATTTTATTTCTACTTTAATTTAATATATGGTTTCAGAGTTAAAAAGCAGACTGAAATTCTTGGAAAATCATTATTAATCCAGCATGAGGCGGGAAGGTTTTAACAGAACTTTTCTTTCCTTCATGAGTTTTACAAAACCATTATTTGGATTCTGGCCCAACTTGCTTTTTGTAGCTGAGAGATCATTTGTAGTAATCATAGATTGGCAGTGAATATAATAACAAGTCTAATATGCAATTACAAATAATTTGAGTGAATAGCATGTAACTTGAAATGAGTTACACTAAATAAATTGTGCCATGAAGATAGTTTTATTAATTTATGGTTTCCCACAGACATGTTTGATTTGCTAGTCAAGTTCTATAGTCTTATTAATTTTTGGTTTCCCAGACATGTTTGATCTGCTGGTCAAGTTATAGTTTATTGATATTGCTGCCTTTTTCCTAATCCTTCTATTTAACCACTTCTTCCAGTTGCTGGGATCAACCTTGTTGCCGTGTAATGAGATCCTTACTCCGACAATAATTTTGCTTTGTATAGTTTGCAAATGAGATGGAACAAGGCCTTTGCCTTCTTTAAAATCCCTGTAAAGGTGTAAATCCTCTATCTTCCCCAATATAAAAGCCCATGAAGCCGCTTAAAAATGAGTGATATGCATGCTCACAATGCCACACTTCAAATCATGCACGAATAATATTGCCTTGAATTGTTTCTTTAGTAGTATTCTATGTCTTAACTTGTATTAAATGCTTAATTCCTATTTGGCAACAAATCCCAACTTCTCATTCTGCAATCTGCACCACTATTGGCCACAAAGAAGCCACCGTTGCAAGGCTAGGTTCTATGAGAAGAAAGTAAGCAAAAGAATGAGTCTTACCTATTAACAGAAAGAAAGAAAGAAAGAAAGATGAAAAGAGTGAATGTCAGGAAATTCTACAGACTACATGTCAGCATCATAAATCTTTGAAGACAAAATTTACCATGGCAATCTACTGTAAACTTGTCCGCCACACACAGCAGCGCCAATCAGTGTAACACATGTAGATGGCATGCATAACCAAAATCTGACTTGCCAGTTTTGCAAGTAGTCATAAATAAAATGGCAGTCAGTGAAGGATTCGCTAAGCGTTATGACTTATGACGATCCACAAGTTTGAAATTGAAAACTTCATGTGCTCTATCAAGTGCAGTCCAACTAGGTTGAATACAAATTAGCCAAGAAAGCATGCAATTGTTGCATTTCTTCAAACTGAACATATATCCCAGAGAGCATAAAATAAACTGCTAATTATAATAAATGCTACCTATTTCCACTCACTTTTTCCATCAGTCATACTCTTACTATTACAGCAGCAATTACTTAAAGTTGTCCACGTTATCGGGAAAATAAAAGGGTTGAAATACTACATTGTTTTCAAAGTTTCAACTCTTTCTGATGAAGTTCCTATAATTTTAAAGTTTGTTATTTGGTCCTTGTGTGTGTGCGTGTGTATAAATAGCTCTGGCATTAAACATATCTATATGTGATGATAAATTCTGCAAAACAACCTTCTTATATGTAATTTGAAGACGCACCATTCATTCCAATTAAAAAACGAAAAAAAAAAAAAAGGTCAAGGTAGATAATGAAGTAATATCCACTCACACAGTCACATCTGTAATATGAGATACCACAGGCTAGAGTGAATCAGCATAAATGATACATGATTTAGATGAGACGATGAGACAATATAATCAAGAATTCAAACGTATATTGAAAATCGACAACACTGTCAAGGCTAACATAAATAAACCAAACCAAATCGAGCATAATTTGTAAGTGGAAAAATAGATTAGGAAGCAAGCTATCACACCAACAACATAAATTCAGCTAGTAACAGCATAGCAGAAGAAATTACAGCCTTTAAAGAGTCGGGATTTCTGGGAAGATAATCAAATGGGCCAAAACAGGAAGAAATAATAGAAACCTAACGCTCAAAGAAGTGAGAAGTGAAGAGGAAACGACAAGGACATCGCTGAAAGATATCAAAACGGAAAAGAAATAAGCCATATGTTCAGGACATTTTGGATGGTGTAGTTGATCTGGTCGAGAAGGGAGGCAGTCGCAGCACAGCTTCCTCTGTCTCAATTGGATCAGACCTCAGTATCTATTGAACAACAAAGAACCGTTTAACAATCCAAGTTATACAATCTCCGAAGCATGAACTGAGTGATGTGTGTGTGCGTGCGACGCGCGCGCGTGTAGAGAGAGAGAGAGAGAGATTACCGGGTCTTGCAGCACAGGCTTGGTGTCGTCCTTTGCTGGTCTGAAAGGAGGCTTCTGGTTCTGCCGAGGCTTCTCCGAGACCCGCAAGTTGCTGTTAGGTTGTATAGAAGACTCTGAAGTATTCATCGTTTCTTCCCTTCACACAAGTCACGATGATTTTCCCTCCCGATTGGGCTCCTCTAATCGCCGATGAGCGGGTTACAATTTTGCGAATTGCGAGAGAATGGCTAAAACGCTGAATAGGCTGTCGTTTTTCAGTCCAACTTTTAGACAATAAAAATTATTTTTTTAGAAGACAAAAAGCGTTGTTAATCCTCCACATGTTTGCATTAATTACCAATTCAATCGTTTAAATTTAATTTTTATTATTTTTTATCATTCTAGTTCTCTAAGTTTGATTTATTTATTAATTTATTTTTTATTATTTAAATAAAAGATAATATTGTTAAAATATTCTAACACATAGTAGAATGGAATATTGATGATAACATTATAAATTAATAAAAAAAGTATAATTATTTATGTAAATAAAAAATACTCAAAAAATTTAAATATAAACATAATTATTGATCTCCATATTTTTATCAAATTTTGCTTTTAATCTCTATCATTTTTTTAATATTTTCAGTTTCTTTAATTGCAATAAGATTAAATAATGCTTGTTTCTCGAATCCCTAACAATGTTAAATTATAAAGGCTATAAGGACTAGAAATACTGAAATAAATTACAAGGACTAAAAAAATAAATTTCATGAAATTATAAGAATTAACAATTATATTTTTTAATTTTAAAAAACAAATAATAAAATGCAAGGTAAGAGATTATTTTGACAAAATCAAATTGATGTAAGGGCTATCTTATTTTTTTTTTTAGCTATATATGCATGTCAAATTATAAACCTACAAACTTGATAATTTAAGAAAACTTAAAAGACTAAATAAAAATAAATTTAATAAACTAAATCAATATCAAAGACAAACCTAAATATTGAAAGTTTAATTAGTTGTCTTAAAAAAAAAAAGCTAGATACAATCCTCATATAATGTGAAGAAAATAAAAAGGCAACATGTCATGTGAAGTATTAAAATAAGTGGCACTAGCCCATGCATTATTCTAAACTTACATATTTAATATACCTTTATTAAATTAAATTAAATTAAGAAAATTTTAAAGTATTACTTTTCTATTAAAAATGTAAAACAATTTTAAATGAACTACACCCTAATATATTAGTTAATTCTCTTTAAACTGACATTATCTTTTTATATTCATCTACATTTAATAGGATGTTTATCTTAAAGATAAAAAGTTACATGGTTTATTTATCATGGATATTTAAAAAAAAAACTCGTTAATTATACATTAAAGAACTAAAAATATTTTATATTTTTAAAATTCAATCTAAAAAAATGTCTTGTATTTTTAATGAAGAGAGTATAATATTAATAATAAAAATTTATTATAAAATAAGTACTATTATAAAAGATTCGTATATCTTAAATTTAATTGAAAATAAATACTTTAATTATAAAAGACTAAATATATTTTCAAAATTAAGGACATTTTATCAAGTCATATTTAAATGTTATTAGGTTTTCAGTCAAAAAAATATTATTACTTTTAATTGAGATTGAACGCGTTCTACATTTACACATATTCAAATTAAGATGTAAGACCTTTTACTTACGCTATTCTAATTTTTTTTATTAAAACTAAGGCAGGTTGGTTTTCCAACGTTAAAATTAAACTTATGTGTTAGTTTATAAATTTGGAATATATTTTGCACGACGATCCCAATACATACAGTGTATGTGCATAGCATAAAAAATGAAGGTAATGATTCCGAAAAGAAAGGGAAAATTACAATCAAGGATCTCTAAATTAACATTTTCGCAAAAAATAATTAAAATATTTTAATCTTACATTGCAGGATTAAAGGATTAAATTATAAATAATTTAAAGTATGAAATGATAAAAATATCCTTATTTAAAAAAAAAAAGTCAATCTCACAATCACTAATGACTATAGCCAATTATTAGAGCTCCAACATCAGTGATAATTAATTGATGGAAAAGGTGGCACAAAAAAAAGATTGTGATTATCAAGTTGCAAAGCCTAATAATATTAGGCAAAAAAATATATGTAATAATTTAAGTTTTCAAATCACTTTTAAATTATGACAGAATATTACTTATTAATTTCTTAATGAAAGTTATTATTTTATTTGATTTATTTAGTAATTTGATATGAAAAATTATAAATTAAAATATTTAAAAATTTATGTACTTTATAAATTCTCATTTGTAAATTGACATTTATAAATTATTAAAATAACTTATTCACATATGTAATAAATTTAATTTCAAAAGCACTTTTTTGTTATAGCATAACATAACAAAAAAGTGATTTTGAAATTTAATTTAATGACACTTATTATTTTTTAAATTTTTCTTATTAATCTAACATAACCAACTATAAATTGGGAGGCTTAATAATTTATATACTTCACAAGTTCTCATTTGTAAATTGATATTTATAAGTCCTTACAACTTGTTCATATAAATAATAAATTTAATTTCCAAAGCACTTGTTTGTTATAGCATAATAATGACGTGTTAGTTCCTAAACAAAATTTATTATTTTTCTAACTTTACTTATTAATTTAACATGATCAATTATAAATTAAAAGATTTAAAAATTAATGTATTTTATCAGTTCTCATTTGTAAATTGACATTTAAAAGTCAATAAAATAACTTGTTCATATTGGTAATAAATTAAATTTCAAAATCACTTTTTTGGTATAACATAATGGCGACTTATTGATTCTTGAATGACACTTGTTGTTTTTCAAACTTTAATTTTTAATCTGATATGACTAATTATAAATTAAAAGGCTTAAAAAATCATGTACTTTACATGTATTTTACATAATGTTGACTTGTTAATTCATGATTAATACTTATTATTTTGCTAAGTTTACTTGTTAATAAATTTTTAAATTCTTAATTTGCAGTTGGCCATGTCCTATTAATAAGTAAAGTTTAAAAAATAGAAAGTATCATTCAAAAATAAACAAGTCATCATTATGCTTAAAAAAAGCAGTTTTGGAATTAAATTTATTATCTATATGAATAAGTTTTTTTAATGATTTCTAAATATTAATTTACAAATGAGATCTAGTAAAGTAGATAAATTTTTAAGCCTCTCAATTTATAAATGGCCATGTCAAAATAAGAAATCAACATAATAAAATATTAAATTTTGCTTAGAAATTAACAAGTCAATATTTTTTTATGACCTAAAAATGGTCTCGAAACTTAAATTATTATATATATATATATATATATTGCCTAATGTTATTACCTAGGTTTAATAGTTTGATGATCTCACTATTTTTAAGTGAATAAAGAATAATAAGTATGATCTTTTTCACTCATCACTGGGCTACCCACTGTCAGTCCAACTACTGGCATTGGTAACTGTGGGGTTGGCCTTTAAAATGAAAAAGGTTAGAGTACTTTTGTCATTTCATACTCAAATTTATTTAGAAATTAGTCCTCTGATCCTACTGTGTAAAATCAAAGTGCTTTGATCCTTTTGTGCAAAAATGTTGCTTTAAAGGTCCGTGATTTTCCTTAAACTGAAAGGTGATAGTGGCCAGCATAGGTGACTGTGAGATTGACTTTTTTTAATTGAAAAAAAAAAAGGAAAGGGGTTTTCTTTCTCATTTCACACTCAAAATGGCAGCTTAGTCCTCTGGTCCTATAGTGCAAAATCAGAATGCTTTGGTCTTTTTCTGTCAAAATGTTGCTTCAGATATCCTTGATCGTGATTTTCCTTAAAAGAAAGGGAAGGTGACAATGGATACTGGATAGGGACCCGGCGGTGGAAAAAGGGCGTAGATACACAGAAACTTCCACATGGAGCCGAGTGTCGGCCACTGTTGGGATCAAATGGAAGACTGTTTCGGCCTTTTGGGCCTCAATCCCATTTGATTCCCAGTCCACTACTTGCGATCCAACCTCACTCAGGGCCCACCATTACGTGATTCATCAATCTGCCACCTCTGTGGGGCCCAACGTTGATTGAAGTCATTCAACTGCCCTACGCCATTCTCACCTCCTTTGACAGTGACAATTAACTTTCTTTTCGGACCACTCAAGTTCACTTAGATAGCGCCACGTAATTTCGAAAATTACTCACGAGGCGTCAGTATATCAAGATTATTAATTAGATAAATGAAAACACCAATCAACTCAGCTTTCTTCTGGCCATATTCCTTGAGTTTAATAGGAATTCTTAATATTCTAAATATTTACTGAGTTCAGTGTTGCGATATATAATTATAATGATCCTATCAAAACTTTGAAACTCATTTAGAACAATGTGGTCACTTATTATCCACTGATGACTAATCTAATTAAGGAGATTAGAGACAATGGCGGATGCAAAAAGCATTGAATGGTAGGGTTAAATTTTGATTTAAACTGAACTGAGGTAAATGACCCCTTTTCTCTTTAATTCCCCATTGATTAGAGATTTAATTATCCATATTTGATCTCTTACTTTTGACTATAAGAAGTTAATAACTATACTAGTTAAATTGCATGTGAAAGACACCGACAGCCTCTTACAGTCTTACTGTCATTGACAACTGCCTTATATTGGAAGTAATTTTGTGGTTGAATGCTGAGAGTACGTTTGAATGTTAGAAATGATGAGAATGAAATAAATTAAAAAAAAGACAAAAATGCCATGAGGGAAAAAAAATAATTTAATTTATGAGGTTGACTGGGAGAGATTTGTGAAGGGTATTGTGATTCTCACACACACATATATATAGTATATGATATTGAGTTTTATTATGTTTATTATGAAAAAAATTAATTTAATTCATTTTAATTTTAATTTTTTTAATACATTTCATTCTCACAATTTTTAACAACCAAATGAGTCATAAGTGTAAGCATCTCTTTTAAGAAAAATTCAAATCTTAGTTCATATGAAGGATTTTTTTTTTTTTTTAGTGCGGCAAAACTCAACTCCCGGTTAATTACATGTAGTCTTGAAAAATATATTTAGATGAACAGAAAATAGCGAAACAAAATGCAGGCCCCAATGTGACGCAAAAAAACCAGAGACCATGTGGGTGTGACATGGTGGGAACGATCTTGGAAAGAGAAGTTACAGAAATTGGGAATATAAATATGGGTGGAAGGAGTGGGAGCACAATTAGAACCATCCTTTTTTTTTGTTTTTGCTGTAAAGTGCTTCATAGAATCAATCCGTCAAATCTTTAGAAATAAAAATATCAAAATGCCAGCCCTTCTTTATCCCTTGCTTGACTCTAATGTGTCCGTCCATCAGTCACTGCAGAATCAAATACATTCATATACAGCGCTCTTTTGTGCCATTAATTTACGCTCGCTTTCTATTTCTTTTTGCTTTTTGAGAATTCCGTAATCATGATATGCTTTCAGATAAAAAAAAAAGTTTCATTCTTTAAGAATAAAGTAATAAATTAAGATTGAAGTGGAGCATCTAAAGTCTCAATATAATAGTAGCAACATTAATATTTTATTATTATACAGCATTTCAAAAATTTGACTCATATAAAAATGGTTTAGGTCAAAAAAGAACTACATAAAAATGGTTTTTAAATTATTAGGAGTGGTATGATCAAGTGGAATTGATTTAAATTTCTCAATTGGATTTAATAATCAACAAGTCTTTCATAAAAAAATAAGAAGGCCAAAATGAAATTGGCTGTATAGATTACGCAACGCCATTATATTATATTAATAATCAAGTCTTTAGGTATACTATTAATCAAAATGTCTTGTTTAATAACTTTTATGAATGTTCTCTCTGACCTTCATCTATCCTTATTTACAAGACTAAAAATTATATGTTTCACTCCTCTCACATGTGCAACATCCTAAAATTTAATTTTGGGGTTTAGTCAATTTACCAAGGTCAATTCAAGGTATGAAACAAAGTAACAATGGTTAAGAGTAAATGGAGTAAGATATGGGATTATAATTTAGTTTTCAAGAAGAAATGGAATTTCTATACAAAATTGTCTACGGTTAACTCCTTTGTTAGTGACAACTGATTACGGCTGAGCACTCTTAGAGTAGAGCTTGCTTTTTGATCAAAACAGTCCGTAGTCTTGAACAGCGAGGACAAATCCTATTTGTTGGCTACAACTACGAATGGCTGTGTTTTTAAACACGCATGACATCTATCCATGGATTTAACATCAAAATAGAGTTTTAAATGCTCAAAAAAGCAAAAAATTAGAGAAATAGAGAGGGAAATCAGAGGAAATGATGGAGCTCCACTAGGGCATAGTTTCTCCGAGGCATATTTAGGTTATGAATCATTTGAGGTAAGTTTTCCATCCTTTCTCTTCCATTCTAGCTACCCTTTGAGGTTAGGGTTTATTGTTCCTCTCTTGATTTTGATTCTTGATGGAATTTCTAAGCTTTGTCTGACTATGGCAAAATTAAATGGGTGGAATGAAGTTGTTGGGAGTTATTTTTTTCCTCCCAGGATAATAGGTACTAGTAGTTTAGTCATTGGATATAAATTTCTCTATTTTAGGCAAACCATAGACTCTTTGATGAGGAAATTTGGTTGTAGAGTATTAGTCATTATTTAAGTTGTTAGGAGTTTAATAGAGTTAATGACCGCTAATAAACTTATTAGATTTACTTTTGCACTTGTGGGTTAGAATTTTGGTTTTTAAAGTTATAACAGCCCTCCGCTCATCCCGCCTCTCCGAGGTCTTTTGCGGCGCTGGATACTCTCCCCCAGGCCCCACAACAGGGGCGACCCCACCCCTTTCGGTGAGTATCAAGAGACAAAAGCTTTCCCACCAAAGAGGTCCTTTGGAGCCTTCCTAGGTTCGATCCTCCAACCTCTCCTACATAACAAAGTTGAGGCTGGACCTGGTACTAGACTTAGCCTCAACTTTGTTAAGGTGGTAGAGGTTGGAGGTTCAAGTTTGGGAAGGTTCTAAAAGACCCCCGTGAGGGTGGGGTGAGGAATACCCACTGTACCATTAGTGGGGAATGCTGGATCTGGGCCCATGAGGGGAGGGGTCCCAGCACCGCCAAAAGACATTGGAGAGGCAGTTGTGAGGCTGTGCTGTTACAATAAAATTGATCCCAAATTAAATTTAAGATCATTCGTGGGCTTTCGTGATCAATTTATGAGTAAAATTGACCCTTAACCCTATAAATAAATACACAGAAGCACGCACATATATTATTGCATGAAAAAATAATTTTGATGAAATAAAACATAGAAAAAGAAAATAATAATTGGTCTAACTCTTTTGCATTTTGTCTTATTTCTTTGATTTTAAACTTTGTTTCTAATCATCCAAAATTTGAGAGTTGGATTATTTTTAAAGGAAAAATAATTATCAATCATTATAGTTTCATTAGATTTTACTTCTAATCCTTATAGTTTTCTCAGTGCTTTCAGTATCTATAATTTTGGTGTTTTAAATCCTTATAAGAACTGAAAATACAAGAAAAAATACAAGGACTAAAAATAAAACATGATAAAATTATGAATATTGATGATTGATTGTGTTTTCCTTTATTTTTAATATAACTAGTATATGTAACATATGCTCTACAGGGTTGTTAGATGAATCAATAAAATATTTATAAAATAGAGTAAGCTAATTACATGTATAAGTAGTTAATATTTTTTTTATCAACAAATCATAGTAAATCATTTAAAATAAGTCATCACATTAAATAAAAGTATTTTGATTTATAAATAATTTTTTATAAAATATTCTCCTATCAATTATTATTGAAAAAGTACATTAAATAATGATATTTTAAAATAAAATTGTCATTAAAGCTAAAAATATTAGAAAATAAGTATTATTTATGATATTGTGTGATATTGTGATACCTTATTAACGTCAGATTATATTAGTTGCATTATTGATCCTCTATGATTTTTTTACGCAAAAATTGAATGTTTAAAACAATAGGGATTAATGATGAATTCATAAATCAATCACAATTAATCAATAATATAAATAATCTTCATAGGAAGAAAGTGTGAAACCTAAACTTTAATTCTAGAAGAGTTTGGATAGCATCTTTCAATAAAGACACTATGAAACATACAATTATCCGCACCTCTTAACAATATTACACTTCATAATAAAGCAAGAGATTTCATGAAGATAAACAATTATAATATATCTTGATGCATCAATGACGCAACAGCATTAGATCTTGAATTTGGAAGAAGGACAAGGCAAATAGTGAAAGGTGGTTAAATTTTAAAAAATGTGAAGTTATGATTGCATCACCAGCACGTTAAATTGGGGTAGAAACTATATTTAAAAATTAATCTGAACAAAATGAGGAAAAGGTTGTTAGAGAGAAAATTGAATGTGAAATTCTTCTTTTAAAAGGGAAAAAGAGAATGATACATATACATGAGAACCACACCTTTCACAAATTGCAATGATAAACAGTACATTTTGGAGACCATAGTGCACTTAGAATTTATTTGAAGCATAGTATGGCATGAACATAGGTAGATATGGTGCAATAAACGACGTCAGTGACAACCACTCTGGAGAATATAAAATTAGAAATGCAAATTTGGGAAGAAAGAATATTGGAGAGAATTTTGGGTGTAAGGAAGTCAAAATAAGATATGAAAGTTAACATGTAACATCCCAATTTAAATTCTAATAGTTAATTTGAGTTAATAAAAATTTTGGAAAATATTTAGAGATAAATAAATTAGTAGGAGATGATTATTAAATCTAACTTAAGATATAATTCTAAATTAAAATAAAAAAATTTAATTAAAAATTAATTAATTAAAAAATATTAAATTATTATTATTATAAAAAAAGAGAAGAGAAGAAAAAAAAGAGAATTTGCTTTCGGCCGCCGCATGCATCAATAATGTGTATAAAATAATAAAAAAAAGGAGAAGAAGAGAGAGGAAAGAAGAAATAATAAAAAAAATGTGAGACCTACTGAATTTTTATAAAAACTCACCTGTTTCCTTTGTTTCTTCATTCTTTCTTTCGTGCGCGAGCTGAGGCAGAGTGAGCGTGAGTCATTGGTGCGGGAGATCTGAGTTTTTAAGGTAAGAGTTTTTAATAGGATATTTAGGGTGTGATTTTAAGATTTTTAAGACTAAGTAAGTGTTCTAAAAAAAAATTCTTAGTCATCCTTCCTCTTTAGTTTCTGATTTTGTGGTGTTAGAAAATTTAGGATCTGAAAGAGGGATGAATTTATGTTGAATAAATATGGTTTATAAGGTTGTTAGTAGTATAATAAATGTTTTAGAGTATAAATTTGTTGATGATCTTTGAATTTGTGGCTTATAGATCAAATTCTAAACTAGATCTGAAAATATATGTTGATTTATTGAGGTTTAGATGATTATTTGGGATGAGAAATGAATTATTATGGCTATAGGATTATGATTCTAAGCTAGAGACTCAATTTTTAATTTTTGAGTATTTTAGGTGCGAATTTATGAAATAAAAAAAAATTTGATAATAGAAATTAGTTTAGAAGTTGATTTTTAAATTATTAATATTTATTGATAATTAAAAGAGGAGTTAAAAATTTTACTTAATAATATTAACTCTAGATTTGTATTAAGATTGAGATTAGGAATTATGTTATATTTTTAATTCTATTATTAGAATTATTTTATTAGTTTCAATAATTGAAATTAATATTTATAAATAATATGTTATTTGTAGATTGTGTTGTTGGTGAAAATTGTGGTAGGAGAGAAATTATAAAGAATAATTTATTAAAAAAACCATGAGATAACCATGTTTTTAATTTGTAATTAGTGTTATTTCATGTTAATTGGGTGATTATTGAGAAAATTATGAATTTTATAATATTGTATAATTGTGTAATATTATTACGAATTTGTTTGATTATTGTGGGAGGTGTTGGGAGACTTGCTATTGTTATTGTATTTATGTGTCACGTGGTATGCCCCTATTGGAGCTCAATAGGTGGCTTGTAAGAACTCGGGTTAATCTACCTTTGGCTGGGTAATTATGGAGAGATATAAGGATGGTTGTTATGTGTATTGTAATATTTTTTATATTTTATTAGAATTATATTATTTTTAATTCCCACTTAGTAAGCACACACTTAACTGTTTGTACACACTATCATAAATTGGCATTGGTTGCTGGGACTTTTGAGTCTCATTATGTGTTTAACAATTTTTAGGAGAAAAGCCACGAGTGACATGTGGAGGAGTCCCAGAGGCTTAGTGGCATAAATTCACTGTTTCTTTTAGGTATTTGATTTATAATTTATAATGTGTTATATTGCCAATATTAGGACTTTTTATTTATTGACAATTATTTGAATATATCAGTGTAAATATGTCTTTCAAACTATTTTTATTTTTGATACACTTTGGATGACTGTAATTTAATATTTGATTTACTTTGAATTGATTAAATGGCACGAATATGAGGCCAAATAACTGGTTTGTTTTAAAAATTTATTAAATTATTTATTTTACTTGTTGGGAGTATAAGAATGAATAAATGTGATTTAGTCTAATGGCATGTGGGAGTTAAAAATTTGTCTAAAATGTTGTATTGTGCAAGTTTAAGATAATTATAAAATATTTTTATATTAAATTTATTGATATAAAATGTGTTGGGTGGCTGTAACTCAATTATGATTGAGTTAAATTATAAAAAAAAAAATTTGGTGTGTTACATAACATGGGAAGCGAGAAATGTGGACATAAAAACTAGGGGAAAGTTAAATTGAGTGATAGTTATTAGGATAAAAAAATCTATTATACTAATTAATTAAATTAATTTAAATATAAATAATTGTAAAATATAATATATATATATATATATATATATAGAGCAAATATTGAATTCTAAAAACAAAGAGAACATGATAATAATTAATAGAAATCATGGGGTATGGAAGTTATTGCATATTCAAAAATTTAGCATTTAAATCTAAATTTTATAAGTTTAAAATTACCATATTTAAATTAAGAATAATTAAGGGGTAATTATTAGAATGACAAATTATGTTATACTAATTAACTAAAATGATTTAAATGTAAATAAATTTAAAATATGATACATCAAAAATTTTGAAACCCCAAAACAAAGGAGTTATGATATTAGGGAACAAAGAAGATGGGGAAGTTATTCATGATTCAAAAATTTTACATTTAAATCTAAATTTTATAAATTTAAAATTTAAAATATTTAAACTAATAGGAATTAAGGGGTAGTTATTAGAATTATAAAATATATTATACTAATAAAATAAATTGAGGAAGTTATGATACTCTACATTTTTTTTAAATATTTTTAAAACTAAAATTTAAAATTGTGAATTAGTTGAGAAGTTATTGTTGAGATCATGGTAGAGAATATTCCAAAATATAGAAAAGTAGTTTTTAAGATAATGTTAATATTATTTTTTAAAAATATTTTTGGAAATTAATGAGAATATAGATAGCCTAGAATTGCAGTATTTTAAAAAATATATACTCCATCCGTTTAAAAATATAAAGTATTTTTTAACTGAATCTTACCCATCAATAAAGTAATTATCTAATTTTAAATTAATCCTATCTTTTTATATTTACCCCTATTAAACACTCTATAATAAATATAAAGTCACTATCAATAGGAGTACTTTTGAAAAAAAAAGGTAATGATTATACTTCGAGAGACTAAAAATGTCTTGCATTTTTGAACATTCAACTCTTAAAAAAATGCCTTACATTTTTAAATGGAGGGAATATGTGTTAAGCTTAGAAGATTGATTGTTATTCTTCTATTATATATATAACTAGATTTTGACCTAGGCAATGCATGGTGATATTTTTTTACTTATGTCGAGGTATTGGAAAAACTTGTTTGATATATTTTTTGAGTATTTATAAGAATTTTTTAACATTTGAAGGGTAAACATAAATTAAAAAATAAACTTTTTTAAATAATTTATTTTTGTGTAGTGGTAAAATGTTACTTTGTTTGAATTTAAATTCAAATAAAAATTTATTTTATTTTAAAATTTGTTTTACCAAATTATATTGAAGATATAAACAATAATTTATTTTATTTTAAAATATGTTCCTCCTGAGATGGATTTAAGAAGGCATCACTTACATATGTGCTCTTCCTTTAATTGATATGAAGGGAAACCTTGAAATTGGATCAATGAATAATTGAAGAAGAAAATCCATTCTCCAATAAATATTATTAGATTTGTCACTATAGTATTTGCTCTGTGTAAATTTTCTAAGCAACCATTCTTATTGTGCAATGAATTGCCCTCTTGCATACTAAAATTATAAATATTTTTTCAAATTTAGCATATCATGAAAAATAAAATTAGCTTATTCTTTTTAAGAATTTTTTGGTTCATGTATCACCTTGAGAAAAATAAAACAAGCACTAGAATAAATCATACGCTATAATTTATCTCACAATAATATTTATAAATCATAATTATAGCTAAAAGTAAAAATAAATATGAATAATGATTTTAAATTAAGCGAGCAGAATAACAAATACTATAGTACTATTTATCAATTATATATAAAAACAACTACTAAGAGAAGTTGAGGATTAGGAGTTATGCAATGAAAAATAAATTCATCAACCTTATATGATTATATTTGAAGTTACATAATTGCAATGTTTTTAGTAAGTTTTCAAGTTGCAGCATACTTATATATTAATAATTAATTTGTTACTTCACGTATATCAAGAATGTGGTCAATAACGTGTTGAAAAGATGATAATAAAATTTCTCTACAATATATAAATGATAATTTAGTCATTCAAAATGTCATAACTTTCTTGAAGTGTTTAAAGACTTTTATATTATTAATAAATTTATATAAATTATCAAATTATCCTTGTTAAAAATAAATGCTTCACAACTTTTCTTTTTATATTTATAATTTTTCTTTTTATATTCGCAACAATGCAACAGTAAATCAAAAATTTAATATATAAAATTGTGATTTGATATTGTATAAGAAAAAAAGTTGTAAATATAAGAAAAAAAATTATAAATTATTTATTTTTAATAAGGTAATTTGATAATTTATATAAATTTATTAATGATAGAAAAGTCTCTAAAAATTTATCAATTTGGGGGAGAAGGTTTTGGAGTGGAGGGGAAAATTTTCCCTCCCCTTCACCTTCCCTGACAAGCCCCTCCTCTTATTTGGTAAGGTGGAAGGGGAGGAGAAATTTTAAAATTTTTACTCCTCAATCAAACATAGGGTAATTTGCGAGATAGTCACAACTACTAGATATGTAATTTTAGCTTCAAATTAACCGTTGTTCCCCCCAATTGTGGTAGAATTAATTGGTATTATACAAGACCCTAGCTTGTGTTGGAAGCAAAATCTAGTCAGCATGGAAGTCCTTTTTCGATTGTTTTGAAGACATTAATTTAATTATTTAGGGTTGTAATGTCAATTACCTTTTCAGGAACCTTGTCGAGCAAGCTATATGTATAGGAATTGCAATATGAATGTGCACTTCTTAGCTAGATTATCTCAATCTTTATATATTAATTTTTACCTCTTTAATTACCATTCATGTTAGAATTTGGAGGTAGAACATAATGAAGAGGATAGGTAGTGGATTTTTTGTTTTCTCTTTGTTACTTTTTACTTCTCCCATAGAGTGCATGTCTTTTACCTAGTAGATTAATGTATCTCAGTGTTATTCAAAAAAAGAAAAAAAAAACAAAAAAGAAAATCATGTTCAAGATATGGTTATAAAAACCTGTAAAGATTTCTTACCATTTAAAAGATAAACATAAAATAAAAATATAAAATAATTTTGAAATAATTTATTTTGATATACCCACAACAGGTTACTTAATATAAATTAAAATGCGAACAATAATTTATTTTGTTTTTAAAATTTGTTTTGCCCATGTATTATAAAAATATAAATAATAATTTATTTTATTTCAAAATATTAATATTCAATGTGAATCCTAAACTATAGGTCTCAATTTTTAAAAAACTAATAGAAATTTTTTAAAATTTAATATTGAAGGAAAAATTACCAACTTTAATTGTTAAAATTTGGTAAAAATTGCACATTAAGTCTTAATTTTTAAAAAAATTAATGAACGTTTGTTGAAATGTAATGTTGGGCAAAAATTATCCTAACTTTAATTATTTAAAATTCAGAATATATTTTTTAAGTATTTAAGATTCAAATCACCTCTAAACTTATAATTTAGGGTTTAAATTACATATTAAATTTATTTTAAAATATGTTTCTTTCATCTAAATTCAAGAATGACACACCTACACCTGTGTCCTTTCTTCAATTAATGTGAGGCCAAATTTTGAAATTGGGTGAAAATATACATTTTTTAGTAAGTTCTACCCTATCATTAATTGAAAAAGAAAACTTACCTTCCAACAAATATTATTAGATATTTCAATTATTTTCTCTATGTAAATTAAATTCGCAATGTGTTATTTTATATATATTAAAAATTATAAACACTTAGTTTATTAACATATCCTACAAAATAAAATTATTTTATTGTCTTCCAGAATTTGTTGGCTCATGCATCACTATGAGAAAAATGAAATATGTAATATAATGAATCATATACTATGAAATTTATGTGATAATAGTATTTAAAAGTCACAATTATAATTAAAAGTATGGATAGACCTTTTTCAACTAAACCGTTGCATAGATAAAGAATATATTATTCTAGACATATTATTCTCACATATATAAATTAAAATTCAAACAATAAAATGTTCTATTGTATATCTTGTTGTTTAGCTTTATGTTTAGGAAAAATAATAATAAAATTTTTCTGAAATATAAAAATGATAATTTAATTTCTCAAAATGTCATAATTTTTCTAAGATCCCTTTGAACTTTTCTGTCATTAATGAATTTATATAAATTATTAAATTATTTTTGTTAAAAATAAATGATTCACAAGTTTTGTTAAAATATTTACAACTTTTCTTCTTATATTTGTAATAATACAATAGCAAATCATAATTTTATATGTTAAATTTCTTATTTGCTATTGTATTGTTATGAATATAAGAAATAAAATTGTAAATATTTAAACAAAACTTATTAATCATTTATTTTTAGTAAGGGCTATGTAGTAATATATATATATATATATTAATGATAGAAAAATTTTTAGGAACCTCAAGAAAATTATGACATTTTGAGAAATTAAATTATTATTTATATATTTTCAAAACATTTTATTGTCATTGTCCCTTGTATTTAATTTCCAATTTATTATCTTATAGGTAGGTATATACGTACGTACACACATACATATAATTCAATCAATAAATACCATGCAACATACCTATCATTTTTACTATAAATTTTATATCTATTATTATTTTAATCATGAACTCCACAGTTATTTTTCATTGTAGCCCCAACATGATTTTTCAATATACAAAATATTTTTTTAAAAAAATATTACCGTTTATCTAATTCTAAATAAGAATAACAATTATACATTTCACACACACACACAGAGACAGAGATATTTAAAAGAAATTTAAAAATATAACTAAAAATCCATTGCTCAGCGGGGATAATGATTGACACGCGTTGCGAGTTTTCACGGCATGGGTGCCAAATGTCGTGAAACTTCCCAATCGTGCCGTTAGATCTCAGAGGTGTCAAATTTCCCACAGTTTATAACCGCCGATGAGTTCCAATCTCAACCGTTGATTCCCCATGATCGCATCGACGGTGTGAAACTTCTATTCAAACGCAGGACGGCGGGGTATCGAAGACGCCAGAAAATCCCCTTGTAGTATTCGCCATAAAAAGGCGAGTAATGAAAATGACGCATGCGTAGACAAATGGATCAGTACAAGCTTTGGCTCCATCGGCAAGGATAGAAAGCCTTTCTTTTTATGACACGTGTACGGTTGATGTTCCTTCTGCTCTCTCTTCTCCATTATAAAAAGGGTTCCCCCCTTCGATCACATACGTCTGATCAGTGTGTGTTGTCATTATATCAGAGTCTGTGGCCTTCATCCTTTTGAGTTTTCTATCGTCTGAAAATGTCTTGCTGTGGCGGAAACTGTGGATGCGGAAGCGGCTGCAAGTGCGGCAGTGGATGTGGCGGGTAAGTTTGCGGTCACCGGTCGTTGATCTGTTTGTTTCCTCAGAAAATTTATGTCGTTATTTTGATCGGCTTTTAAGTCGGGGGAACTTTGATTTCATGAACATTTTTGTTCCTTCTTGTAATCTCTATCTTTCGTTTACCTTTTCGTGTTAGTTTAATTTCTCATAGATCTCACGTCATCACCTACGAATTATATAGAAAAGGTTAGAAACCAGAGAGGATTACGAACCGATGATTGCCGAAAGAAGACAAAAACTCAATACTTTTTCTTACCCCTCAATACATCACGTAGCAACTAGCAACCCAGAGATTCCAAAAATGCCCCCATAACCCTTTTCCCATGCTTTTAACTTCCCGATTCACATATTTCTTTCGCCTTCCTCGGTGGCTTTGAGACAAAGATAGAAATTAGCAGAAAGTGCAGAATTCTTCGGTTGATCTCCATTTTGAAATAATTCAAAGGCTCTTTTTACTTCTCGTTTCACGAAATCATCATCAATTTTTTTCCCCTAGTCCTGTGTAATCTCGACATCTAGGTCCTGTTTAGATGACATTTGTTTTCATACCCTCACCATGCTTTAGACGATTAATTTTTGTGTTTTTGAAATTTTGTCACAGTTGCAAGATGTACCCAGATTTGAGCTACACTGAGCAGACAACCACGGAGACTCTGGTCATGGGAGTCGCACCGGTGAAGACTCACTACGAGGGAGCCGAGGTGGGCGAAGGCGCTGAGAATGGCTGCAAGTGTGGAGACAACTGCACTTGCAACCCCTGCAACTGCAAGTGAGGGGAAAGAAGAAGAAGCTAGAAGCAGAGATGGGTCCTTTAGGCGTAATAACTAATATAGAATAAGCGTATGTTAAGAGGTGTGGTATGGTGATTTGGAGTGGTAGAATAAAGTGGTTATGGCTTGATTAATCACCTCTCTGGCTAACTCTAGTTTTCCTAGGGTTTGCCGTGTGTGATGATCTCAGGTCATGGCTGCTTTGTTTTGTGCTTGGTTGTGTTGTGTAAAATTTTAGCTAATCTGAACTGGAAATCTCTGCGTTTTAATGGAATCATATTATGGTATTTGATGAACGTGTTTGGTGATCTCTCTTTCCTTCTTGCCGCCTTTCCTCATTTCCGTCAGCGACAACTGATAAGGATAGCATTTTTAATTTTTGGCGTGTACGAAGTGCCAGATTTGCTTCCAATAATGCTTGGAATTTGCCGTGTGAGTTCTAGTTGCCTTGAGAACTGTGATCCACGCAGTAAGGTGTTGTCTGGACAGACATGGATTATTTTTTTATGGTTTCCCAGCTTTTACCGCATTTTCAAATATCTAATGTGATATCAGAATAAGATACCTGCATCTTATTAATAACTTACTTTACGAAGTCTAAACTCATTAGTTTTTTCAAAAATATTAATTAGTTTTAAATTTTGTTTCTATTGAAAAAATTAATGAGTTTTAAATTTTGTTTCTATTAAAAGTTGGGCTATTTCAGATATAATACCTGTTAAAACTTGTCTAATAAATTTTATATATATGTGTATATATAAATGTGAATGGATGAGATGTTTTTTGCGGTGGGAGCCAATCCATTAGGGATAAAAGAATGGGAGAATGATAGAGACGTTTTAAGGGATTAATTAATTTAAATGAAGAATTTTAAGTTTGGTTTTCAGTTTCATAACTTTATCATGAATTTATAATTTATATTTTAAATTTTAATAAAAAATAAATTATTCATTTTTTAATTATTTTAAAATTTCTAAAAGGTTGTGAATTAATTAATTTTTAAATTTTAAAAATTTAATTTGAATTAATTATTTTTTTTAAGAGTTATTTGTCATTTTGTCTGCAAGAACTCTTCTTCTTATCAGTCTACCTTATAAAGAGGATTAGAATCAAATCACAGGGAGTATTATTATTGTGAGAAATTAACTTTATGTAATTCTCCTCTTTAGAATTATTTCTTTTTATTTTTCATCATTTCTTTTGAATTATTATTATTTTCTTTGAAATTATTTATTTTGGTTTAAATAGGAGAGTTAATGTTGCGCTGCGATGTAATTTTTTTTTTTTATTTTTACAAAAACATATATTTGGAAAAGGAATTTGATATTACTGACTGTAAATATTGCGAATTTATTGAATGCTGAGAAAATTGAATCAGGTAAACATGTTATTAAATGAAGTAAAAAAATTTTGAGCATAATTAAGGTCAATGTACATTCGAAAATAATTAGCTTATTGTAATTTTCTGATTACGTATTCTGTGATATACATTGTTGAAAACGATGTGCACCTATTTAGTATTCATCAAATAAATACAGATCAAAATCTGATGCATATTACATTTTGAAAATACGTACACATTTCAAAAGTAATCGAGAAAGGACGAAATCCATGATATCAGCTTAGTTGTGGTCGGAAAAGGGGAAAAAAAAACCTTATATCGGGACAAAAAGTAAAAAGGAAAAAGAAAAGACCTTTGTTCTGGGTTTGAGTGGTCATAAAGTGTTTTTTAAAAAAAAAAAAAATTATCCTTCACTCTACTTCTAACTGTTTTTTTTTTTTTTTCAAAGCATGACAGAGAGGATTTAACATAATTGAAGGTTCATCTATTTGTAAGTGCATTTGTAAGTAGAATGGCTTTAAATTGTATTTGATTCTCACTGTTTTTTTATTAAAATATATATTTAATTTTTTAATTTTATACAATATTTTATTTAAGTCCTTAATTTTATAAAGTATCTTTTTAATATCTTAATTTAGTTTTATTCTAATAAATTTTTACATTGACTTTTTAAATATCGACAAACCATTATCAAATATTAACATATGAAGTTTAATTTTTTTAAAATAATAATAATAAATATAAAAATAATTATTTAAATTAATGATATTAAGGATAAAAAAAATTAAAAAGATATTTTATAGAATTAAATGATCAAATATAAATTTTATATAAAGTTAGAGAATTAAAAATATATTTTATCTTTTATAGAACATTTACTATCATTCTTTCTTTTGTGTTTGGGAACATTTCATGTAAAAACAATAAAAATAGCATGAATTGACTAACAAGATAAAAAATCTTAACTACATCCATATGCTGCTTTGTGAGTTTAAGTAAATTTATGACGGGTATAAATTTGAATGAGAAACTTGTAAAAATTTATTACTATTAATAAGTATTTTGTCTACGAAAAAATGTAAAGTATTTTTTAAAATATTGAATTTTTAAAAATATAATATTTTTAGTATTTTAAAATATAATCATTATTTTTTTAAATGTCTCTAATGAACAAATTACTTTATTTTAAAATGAAACACCCTATTAAATAAGAATATATATGAAAAGATAATGTTAATTTAAAAATAAGTAACTACTTTATTAGGGTAAAATTTAATTAAATATGTCTTATATTTTTTAATGTAAAGAGTAACTACTAAATGCATATGATTAAATAATTAAAATATAAAATATGATAATAATTTGATTTAAATATATTTTAAATACAAATAATTGAAATTAAATTTATCTACATTGATAGATTATTATACTCAACATGAATATTTCAAATCAAGGAAACTTATTCTTGATATTTCTTATTTTCTTTTTTTAATATTAGTTTTTTCTTGTTGTATTTTATTTTTTTAAATTGGGTCCTATCACTTTTATGAAATGAGTTCTATACAGTATATAATTAACTCGCTTAACTTGATAAAATATCGATGAGTTTAATGAGCTTGTATTCAATCTAAGTTTATAAGTGAGTGGATATGATTTGTAAGTTAAAAAGTGAAAGAGATAAATTCAGAGAGTTAACTTGCGAGTTCAATCAAATTAATATCTAATTTGAATTTATGAATTAAGTTGGTATAATTGTAAAAGTGATAAATTTGGAGGGTCAACGTGTGTGTTTAACAATAATATGTTAGAATGCAAAGTTTCAGTCTTGAGTAGATGTTTCTTAATTTCTTCAAGCCAGAAACTCGCTACAATACAAGGTTTATGTGAATCAGAAGGTATTTCTTTTTGACAGCATAAAAATTACTCCTCTGTTTTTAAATAATAACCAAATTTTAATTAAATCACATAATTTAAGAATTGGTTAATCCTAATAATATGTCTAACATTGAAAAATTTGTATTAAAATATCCTTGTAATTAATCCTTATTTTTCCAATTTAATGATACTATATTTTTCTAAAAGACAATTAAAAAAAGATATCATACATGTTCTTTTGAAAAATGTTGTTTTGCTTACAAAGAAATAAGAAATTATATGAAAGTTTTGCTTATATTTAAAAATAAAGGGTGCATATAAGATGATGTATTTGGCTGCAATATATTTCATCTATTTTATTTATAAACCACTTTCAACATTTTTATTATAATTAAAGAAAACACTAAATTTTATTAATTCCATCAAAAAATTCTACAAATTTTTAATTTTAATCTTATTAAATATACACACTTTAAAAATAAAATATTTTAATATTTAATAAGGAAAACGTGATAAAAAAATATAATAACTATTGGATGAGTTAGACCAAAATAAATAGTTAAACACCCTCCCCCTCAGAAGCAAATACAATCTCCGTGATGAGTGCTAGATTTGTCGATCTCTCACAGTCCAATCTTTTCAGTGAATCCCCTGAACTAATGGAGACAAGGATTGTTGCTTCGGTCCTTTAACTTCACGTGCAAGAGCCAGCGTGGGCCTCAACTAGCTGGGTATTGTGCATCCATTCTCATCAAAACTTGGACATTCCCAAATACAATGATGAATGATCGTTTCATGAATAATTGGAAACTTTAATTTGGAGGGCATCTATCTCAGAAATTATTGCTCTCTCCCCCTTTTCAGTACAACTGCCACGTGATCGTCTGTGTTGATGACGACCCATGTTATGTAGTACATGCACTTCACTTGCAGCACTAATCTCACTTGCCGGGGATGAGCACCATATTGACCATAAACTAAAGATCAAAGTCTAATTAATATTAAAAAAGATAATATTTTAAAGACTGGTGTAATAACCACACTTATTTTCTCTTGATTCAATTGAACCAAATATTTCCGTTCAATCAAATTAGTCTTGGACTAGTTAGACTTATCTCCCTTATAATTTTTTTTTTTATAACATAAACTCACCAAGGTCACTCAAAGAATGCTTATGGATATATTTGATCCCATGACCTTGCATAATATTGTACGCAAGGCCATGATGACCCAATTGACCCCAACTCTTTCTTTTATATATATATATATAATTATTGTATTCATGTACAATGCCCCTTTTTCACCGATAATAATGTTACATGGTGTACTGCATTTGCTGTACTTTTTTGCGTGCATAAAACATTTGTTGTACTGATCACTTGCTTCACAATCAAGTGACTTTCTAAAACCCAATGAAATTAGTGATAGCATAAATGATAATTATATTAGGTAAGAATGGGACCAGGGTTTAGCTTTTATAATTTTTACATGTCAAGTTTCAAGTGGAGTATTTTTTCCCCCCCTAAATAAAGCTTTTTACATTTTTCTCCTTAACCTATCTAACGCTCTCCACAGGTAAGGAAATCCCACCATATGAAACAGCACAAGACATTATTGAACCTGCACCCAACCTAAATCAAATGATTTTCTGTGTTTGGTTTCACATTTAAAACTATATTCAAATCATGATTTTCTTAAAAGCAAATAGTTTCCAACATAAAACCAAATACACTTCAAGAATAGTGCATTTCTTTTTTATTACTCTGGTGTGTGTACCCCTTGCCATAATTTCCTTGCATGAATGGAAACAACACTAGAATATGAAAGACAAAGCGTCTAGAATTTATCCTAACATATAACAATCACAAAAGTAAAAGTACATAATAAGACAACTTAACGAAGCAGCAAGGCTGAAGTAAAGCAAAAACATGTTGGGAAATGATTGAACCGAAATGTTCTATTGTTGTAATTATGTCACATGATGCATAAATGAATATGATTGGGCCGGCAATGAAGAGCACGTGCTGCGGCAAAGGGAGCATGCTTATTGTAAGGCCGTTTCATATGCACGTGGAAATGAGTGGTGCCATGTTTGTTGCAACATATTAAGAGAAGATAATGAACTGAAAGGATGTGGATGATTTGAGTGACCTTTCTCTCATAGTTCCATTATTCGGAAATGGCCTCTACGTCTGGATCTGCATTTTTTTCCCCTTTCCTCTTCCTTTATGTTGCTGTGTCTTATGATATTCGAAAATAGTTTTGCTGATGCAGTTGTTGAATCTCATTTGATATGCTTGCTAGCTATTTCAATGGTATTGAGTTATCTTGATAGATGGCCATGTCAGATTAAGGTTCTTAGCCATTAGATATATCTCATGGCTTTAGCTTCTATTGTTGAGTTGTTATGGGATTTAATGTTTTTCTTCTCTTTGGCACCCAGTGTTTGGTTTTGGGTTTCAGCCCAATCGTGTTTGAATGCAAATGATTTTAGAATTTAAAATTAGAAAAGCAGGCAACCTCACCTTAATAGTTGCCCGTTGACAGGTTGAAAGGACTGAGTTTGAAAAAGTCATCTCTATTTTGAGGCACTGATTTGTAGAACTTGGGCATAGAGTTCACAGCGGGGTGTTTAGAGTGCTCGAAAACTCGAACCGCCCGACCCAGCTCGACCAAAAAATGCCCAACTCAATAGAAGAAAAAGATGCCTGAAGTTTTTCGGGCATGGTCAGGCTAGGTTTAATCATCAGGCAAGGTTCGGGTTAGGGCTAAGGTACTGGACAATCATGCCCGACCCAACCTGAGGTAATAAAATACAAAAAAAAAAAAAAAAAAGATGAGAGCATGCAGTGCTATTTTGGGAGATGCGGCGGGGCTAATTTTTTTTTCCTACTCATTTATCTATTAGCCATTTCACTGTCCCCACCCCCCTCATTTGTGCCTTAGTTTATGAATGATTGTATTATGGCTATATAGTTTTAGCTTTTAGGTCTAATTTTTGTTATATATTTTTTGCTTCCAAGTCTGATTTTTCCTTCATGTTGTTTGTATTTAGGTCTGATTTGTAGTTATAATTTTTCCTTCACTTGATTTTTTTTCCCTTCCAAAATCTAATTTTACAGTATTTTTTGCTTCCAGGATCATATTTTCGTTGGCTTTTTAAGATCATTGTTTGCTTTTTTATTTAAATTTTTTGCTTCTCCTCCAGGTTCAGTTGCAAGTATACGTATAGCTTAAATGGGTCCATTTTCCTTCCATTTATATGATTTTAGTCTCATAGTTTTAGGCTCAAAGCACCGAACTTCTTTAAAAAAAAAAAAATTAGAGGATGGATTAGCCTGGCTTTGCCCTAGTGCCTAACCCTACCCGCTCGACCCTAGAAATCTCGAGCAATCTTCAGGCATGATCAGGCATCGGGCTAACAAACATAGCCCATCCACATTTAGGGTCAGGCTTTGGGTTTCATTGTTAGCCTGGTCCGACTTGCCCATGAACACCCTTAGTTCACAGGCTTAAAGTTGACTCTACAAGCTTCAAGTCCTTTTAATTTTTTTAAATTAAATATATGAAAATAAAATAAATTAAATAAAAAATATTAAATATCAACTCATAAAACACAAAATCCAACCAAATAAATCTAAGTAAGTTAAACAAGTCTTCTCTAAATATATTAAGAAAACAATAACACCATAATATTAGAAGCATCATCGTGATGATCATCATCACTATCATCTTTAATATCAACGGTATTTGGTTGCATTTCACTTTGAGTTAGCTTTTTAGTGAGAAAAATATCAAGATTTTATGTTTTTTATTTAGGGTAGGATTTTATTTTTTATTTTTTAAATATTTTCTTTCATATTTGAATCTTCTCCATCTTAATTTATTCAATATTAATACATTTTTATATTAAAAATATAAACTAATTTAAACAGGCTAGTCCTCAAATGTAAGCCATTTATATGAGAGGGTCAAGCTATTTATTTTTTAGTGTTTAAGCTTGATTAAGTATTGGCTAGAGGTGAAAATTAAGAAAGACTCGACTCTTAAGGGCTCAGGCCCTAAAATCCAATTACGCAAAATTTAATCCAATTTGAGGCCTAACCAATATTTAAAGGGCTCAGAGCCAGGCCCTTAAACCCTCTTTTCCAAAAAAAGTATCTAACATTTTAATTTAAATAAATTATTTTAAAATCCAACATAAAACATATTAAAGTCTCACATAAAATTTGGCAAAGATTTAAAATTTTAAATTTAAAATGAAGATTAAAATCTTCAACAATATAAATCTAAATTTTCTTCATCATCATTTAAAAATAAAATATTAGATACCTTAGATGTAGGTCTATTTGTTGAAATCACCTATAATAAATATTAATTAAATTGTATCATGGTCAATTGTGTGTAAGAGAGAGAGAACTAGGCTTATAAAGGCTTGAAAGGTTACCCTAACTCGAGCCCTTTTTCACAGGGCTTATTAGAATCAAATCCTCAAACTCAATTATTTTAAAAAAAATTAATTTTTAAAGCTTGAATTCTTATTTAAATAGGATCTTCAGGCCTAACCCTAACTTTAGTATTGGCCGACCTAAAATGTAAGTTTGGCTATTCACTTAATTGGGCTTAAATTGGCTGGCCCAATGGGCATTGCTTGTTTTCTTGCCTATAGTAGTATTTTTTTCTTTTTACCATATTCTAGTATTCAGTTCAATTTGATTGTTTTTAAAATTTGGATTCATATAGTTTGGTTCGGTCTATGGATAGAAAATCTTAAATATTTTTTTAATATGGTCCAGTTTGATATTTTAAAAATTCTTTTTGAAAAAATTACATTATAATATAAGAGTTTATTTGAGAAATTTTTAAATAAATTGGGTGCACTGTCTTATTTGTGGTCAGCCTTCAACTTATAGTTGGTGTCGCCTTCAACTACACACGTCACTTGCTCGGTTGGACAATTGTCATCTCTTCTTCCTTGAATCATGGGCTTCCTCTTATTAAAACTAAATTTCACGCAATTTTCTTCCTAATCCTATATAATTCCCAGGATGTTGTCACTAATTTAGACTTGGATTTTTTTTTTTGAATTATTTGTATTCTTCAAGAATTGAGATATGTGATGAGGTTGGGATTATTAATGGTTGTTATAATATTGGATGAGGGATAATCGTTATTATAGAGATAAGGAGTAAATCTAAAGAGGTTGAGATATGAGACTGTAAGGGGGTAAATGATTGTGAGAACGATCAGCCATCAATGCAGAGGAGAGGGTTGATGAAAAAAGATTAAAATAATCCATTCAAATTGAATTTTAGTTATTTTCCAAAAAAAATAAATAAAATAAATGCCAAGTGAGTGCTAGTTCAGATTAAAATCTTGTGGGGTGTTATGTTTTGGTAAGTCAAACTATAAATAAAGTAGTATACCCACTTTATTTAAGAATTTTTTGAGTTTATTTTTATTATAAGAACCACCATAAAATTAGATTGAATGGACAAAATATGTTCAATGTACTACCTTTATATCTTGTTAAAAAAAATGGCAAAAGTATCTCATTAATGCCTTAACTTTGTATAATGTTTCACTTTAATTTTTTAATTTTATAAAATATTTTTTTAATTTTTTAACTCTAACATTATTAGTTTTATTAATAAAATATTTTTAAATATCAATACATTAAATATAATTTTTAAAAATAATAATAATTGATACAAAAAAATTATTTAAAATTAAAAATATTAAGACTAGACGATTGAAAAGAAAATCCAACACGCATTTTAGCTAAAAAAAAATCTAATATCTCATTTTACAAAAATCTAATCCCACTTTTTTATCTAGGAATGCTTACTTCAATTGGTTAAAAAAGTTAAATAAATTTATTTTAAAACTTGAGATATAAATCTTGAAATGAGTAACCATGTTAAATGAAAATATCAATCTTTTTACCTTCTTCCTCTCATAGCGGGCGTTGACGATGCAATGAAAAAAAAAAAAAATCCACCTTCCTCTTTTCTCTGCTGTCTCTCAGCCTTGTTTGGTTCGCTTGAAATTAGAGTTAAAAAATGAAACAGGAAATGGAAAAGTCCATTGTCCTGTTTGGTTGGGATAAAATATGGTTTTTGACTTTTAAAAGATAAATTTTGAACAAAATTCTAGAAAATGGGTTCCATCATCTATGACCGACGAAGTGGAAATTTTTCATGGAAATTTTTCATTTCCTTGAAAACTTCTTCTCATCCGTGTTTCGTCCTCGTTGGGAAAATCACCACTTTTCTACTTATCATTGAGCGGCAACTATAGCTAGAGTCATTAATTAAAATCAAGTTAATCAAGCCGATTCTTTTAATATTAAAAAAATAAAATTAGGCCACTTTTTTAAGGGTAAAATAATAAATTAGGTTTTTAAACTTAAAAATAAAAAGATTAATCTTTTAGGGTTAGGGTCAGCCCTTTTACATTCTTTTATATATATATATATATATATATTCAAATTTAATATAAAAATAAACACTATGAAGTAAAAGGATTAGAAAATGAAAAACTCTAGCTTGCCTCCCTCATAGACATTTGATTTCTGTCATTCACGCTCCTTACATGGTTTTGAATTGGAAGATAACTTACTGGTATTGGTTTACTTTAAATATTTCTGCATATTTTAAATATATTGAAATTATGTTTTTGGTTTATTATTTGTTGTAGATAATTATGAAGAAGAAGGAAGATATGAAAAGCTTAATATTTTTACCACTAGTGAGGCTCTACTAGAAGAAGGATTAAATTTTATTAATGTTGATGACAATAAACATTATTAAAATTTAGCTAATGATGTTAGTAAGTTTAATTATTATCAGTGTTAATTTTGTGATATTGCTACTTTTGACTAGAGTTAAATTTATTATTGTGTGTACTATCTTAATTTATTTTTTAGACTTGATGTTATGTATAATAACTTTTTAAAATTTTTAAATTTAAAAAAATTATATAGGACTGCAGCCTTAAGGGTTAGCTTTTTAGCTCTGAGAGCTAGGGTCAGCTGGTCAAAAAAGGACTTTAAGGTCTAATCAAACTAAACAGGATTAGCTTGTTTAGGCTCTGACCTTTTAAACATTGGCCCTTTAAAATCGGGTTGGGCCGACCTTATTTGATATCTCTAATAGAACTAATTATAAACCTGGTCATCCATTTAAACTTATAAAAATAAGAGTTTGGACTTGCAAAATTAATTGACTTTGATAAACCTTTAAAAAAAGGGCTAGAGCCTAGAGTCCTGGCGACTTGTTTTCTTTTTTTCCTTTACATATCAAAACGCACTGTGTATAAGAAAAGAGACCGAGCATCATTTTTTTTTGGCCAAAGAAAACTAGCTCCACAAGGCTCTGCAGACTGTCATTCATTCCTCTTCTCCACGCTCTTGGACTTAGTCTAGGCCAACTATTATTCTTCTTCATCTCAATAGCTCAACCTTTCCTCCCTTTTAGATCTCAATCTTTCGATCTTGACAGAAGACTCATGGTGGTCTTGCCCATTGTCTCCTCAGATTATTGCCCTCTCTTCCCTCACTATGCTCACTTGTCGGCCAGCTCCATCTAGACAGTGGATTGCTATGTGCTCTCGATGGACTTGCCGCCACAAGTTGCTTCAAGTGCTCGCTATTGTTCCTCATGGTATGTTTTGTTCCCTGTCTCTTTAATGTTAAGCAAGGTGCAGAAAATGGATTGTGATAGAGATAAGATTGTTGTAAAAAATAGTTGTCAATATTAAAAAAAGAAACTTTCACAAGACTTTCACAACTTCTGTTTAAAATAGGGCACTCTCATAGAATACGATTAAATGCAGTGGCATAAAATGGCTGAAAATTATTGTAGGGCTGCAAGAATGACATCAGTGGATTGCAATTCATAATAATTCCATTTTGTTTTTAATAAAAATATATTTTTTGGTGGTGGTTAAACATGGCATAGTTTTCAGAAGTAGATAGAAGATGATAAAGGATTCATCAACACCCAAAGCAATTGGGTGATTGAATTGTGTGTCTGAATCACCAAATGTTAATTGAGATTTACAAAATGGGTAGAGACCAAATTTCTTGTGTTAGCTTACTCTGTTGAAAGCATTTAGAACAAGGATTCATGGAGCAATTAATACATTATCTTATAAAGGGATTCATGTATGTTTTTTTTTCTGCTTTATTAAACATTTGCATGTCACTTGTAAAATCAGTCTCTATAAAAATAATATAACTTGCCTTTCCTTCATCGGGTCAAGCTGCCAAACCAGCTTAAGCACGTGTTGATGTTTATGAGCTAATCATATACATGAATTTATGTTTCAGTCATGAGTCTGATTGATTTCTGAAACTTTCTTTAATCTAGTTATACCTAATAAGTTGTTTAGGATGTGAATATGTGCAGATTTTGCAATGAAAATAACATTTTATTTATATTTGAAATGAAATGATTTGTGCAGGTTTGATATTTTTCACTTTAAAATCGGGTTCAAATATTTATTTATAAATAACGATGAGGAGGAGGATTTAAATTTGAATGATGAATATTCTAATTATATAGTCTTCTAGAGTGTGATGTTTAATTTCTTGAATGTTATGGGAATCTTGATTTGTTTTTATTTTAAATTTTAAAATATTTTAATTAATTTATATATTTAATTTTATTTTAAATTTTTTAAATAGAACTATTGGCCTGACTCTGAATTCTTTGAATAAGGGCTAGGTCTTAAAAAATGGGTAAAAAATAGAAACAGGGCCAAGCCTTAAAAAATAAGTAAAAAAATAAGAAATTGGTCTTATGGTTAGGCCCTCACTTGTATCTCAATTCTAGCGACAACCACTTTTTTCATCCAGCCACAACTACCTCTTGTCGAGTTGTCTACCATCGACTCACTTTCAACCTAGCATTTTCATGCTTGAATGGTTAGATCATTGCCAATAAAAAAAAATTGGGAGAATGACATTCAAGACCTTCAAAAGAGATTATTATAATAAAGGCTTATCAATTTTTGCATTAAATATTGTATTGTGAAAATACAGATATGTTGTAAAAAACTGAATCTTAACTTATAATTTTGGTTGAGGTTTTTAAAAATAATTTTATAATTAAGGTTCAGTTTTTCACAACAACGTGTCCGTGTTTTTATATCCAATATTTAATACAAACCTATTGTATTTACTTTTTTTTTTGGGCCTTCAATGTCATTTTCCCCAAAAAATTTGATTCAACAATTTAGTTTTAGCCATTAAGCCAATGGACCCGCTTTAAATCGGGTTTTTAAGACCTGGAAAAAATTGAAACCTAATGGGTTTTGTTGGTACATGGGTCTTTTAGATGGGGCAAAATTGACATTTTGAGAGTTGTAAACCCTGCAATTGTGAATCTGATAGTAATCGTGCAGCTGAGCTCCATCTTCTTCTTCTCACTTCTCAATCTCCACAGCTGCCGGAACGGATTCGGATGGCGTCAATCGCCCATGGCCGTTCATTCCACCCTCTTCATTCTTAGTCTTCTTCGTCGCTTGCCCTCATCTTGCCCTGTGAGATTTCTATATCTTTCACTCTCCATTTATCTCTCTCCAAATTAACCCAATCTCCATAGTCCGTTTTATGTGTCTGTCTTTCTCGTGACAGACTTTGAGATCTTTAATCAACGGCCACATCATTTTATTTTTGGTTGATTTCTGACACCTCTCTGTAGTCTGTAGTTCCTTTCTGTTTCTCTGCTGGTCTTGGATTGCCCCGTTAGTTGGTAGGTGTTGCGGAGGTAGATTGGTTATTCATATTTTTGGAATTTGGTTGTATTCGCTTGTATTCTATTATACTCTCTTATCAGTTGCTTTTGGCTGTTGGTTATGTTTTTTGACTCATGATATTTAGGTGAAAGCGTAACTGGAAGAAGAAGAGTTATTGGTTAGATGAAACGAATTTGAAAATGCAGATTTGTCCCTTCACCTTTGAAAAGTCTTACTTCAACGGATCAAGTACTTGTTTGGGTTGCTGGATTTTCAAATTACTGGAAAATCAAAACAACGCTTGAATACCCATTAAGTCTAGCATCAGTTCTGATTGATGGTTGTGCTTGTGTTTCTTTCTGTCTCTTTTAAATGCCCTTTTTTTTTTTTTTTACGGTGCAAATGTGGATGCTTTCGAGCCTAACCATGCTTGGATTATGAAGATCCACCAATTTTGGACCATGATGAAATTATTACTTATAAGTTATAATATTATGGATTTTGTATTGATTTATTACTTGTATTGACAATTTTGCATATTGTGGTGGTGATCGTGCTGGCAGCTAGAACATGTGAATTGGTGGTGCTTGTTGTATGAGTAACTTGATATATTGTGATTTTTTTTGTCAAAATATTTATTTCTTATATATATATATAGAGATAATACATATAAATATTATTTTTTATAATTATTAGGTTATCGATTCAATTGCCGGTCCAACCAGTTTGAATATGAGACCTGTGGCCCACTGACATTTCTTGTTCATTATTTGGTATGGGTTTTAAAACATTGGTTCACCCCATAGAACCCCAAACTCTGAGTGGTTCACACCGTCCTCCAAATCTTCTTCCGTTGAACCACTTCTGCCATCGGTTTCTCCTCATCCTTTGTTGTTCCCTCACTCCATCACAGTTGCCTACTTGATAATTATTTAGAATTGCAGCAATTAATCTATGGATGGTGAGGTGTGGGGATGTTCTAGAAAGAGAGGACAGCAATGATGAAGTTGTTTTGCAAGACTCTAGCGACGAAGAAGAACATCACTTTTTGGCTGGTTCCATGGCCAAGTTGCAGTTTCGGTAAAGGATTTTGGTGGAAAGCAATTAGTTTCTCTGGGCGTATATATATATATATATATTCGTAACACAATTAATCAAGTATGGTTTTATTTTTCTTGTGTTTTGTTTTTCAGGTCTGTTAAATCCAAGGCTACTGGAACGATGAAATGGGAAATGGCAGAAGTTATTGAAAAGAAAGGCAAACTGTGGGTAACAACTGGAATAATTCGTGAGGGCAGGACATATTGTTCAACTGAGGAGACTTTGTAGTGGTGTGCCAATCTTTTCTTCATTGCCGCCGCTGTTTGTGAACTAGAAAGGGACAACTATCTG
>NW_026555610.1:0-57556 GCF_029017545.1 Prosopis cineraria | reverse complement strand
ATGATACGAAAATTACGTACGCACCCCAGGCGAAAATACATACATACATGTCGATTGGGTAGATTTGCCTCCATTCCCCTTAAGATGCCTTCGTCAAGATAAGTCAATATATTCGTCATGCGAGCCACTGTGTTCCCAAAGCTGTGCATTGTACTCATATTCAGGGGACAACGGTAAAAATTCTTCATTGGGGACGTAGGAAACGTCAACCATGTACGGCTCTGTCCAAAAATTTTCACTCATAGTCTCAACGAACGCATCCGGAGTAGCCAAGTTGGACAATCTTCCCCGACCAAATTTTCATTATTACTGCTGAAACCACCGGCATGATCAGTGAGCTGCACTGGGAAAGTACTTGAGATCTGGGACTCGCCTGCTGATGTATCACACTGTGAAGAAGGAGCAGTTGTAGTACATATTGTGATTGATGAGTCGCAGATCTCTGGCTCGATTCAAGTGGAATTTGATCCTTTGACTTGAAGGCTTTATCCTTTTCATGTCCAGCTGAGTTTCCTTGAGCTCTCTTCTTGAGATTGTGTGCCAGTGGTTTTTTTATTTCGTTATCAGTTCTTCCCGGTAAACAAGCAGCAATCTTTGACCACCTACAATTCAAAAAGGGCCATAAACAGCCACACATGTCCCCGCCCTTCCGATATTTAAAATTATGTTCCATATATAAGTTTTTATGTATCTATTATTTGAAATTCGAATTTATAGAGTGTGGTCCTTAGTTATCTCCTATATATATAAAACTGTAGTTAATCAAGACGAAGAATTTATCTCAGTATGTAGGGCTACAAATATACTTCATTGCCAGTATAAACATAGTTACCCAGTAGGTTTTACTGTTGATGCAAGAGATAACCATCTATATCTGGAAAAATATTTGACAGGATCCTAAGTGTCTTAGCCCATTTGGCAGCCAAAAATACGTCCTAGTCGTTTTAATTTATGCTTTCAAAACGTTAAAATGACCCTATACAGCTCTAGAAATAGTTTGGGCTTGTTGAGAATGACCTGTAACCTTTCAGCACAGTGATGAATGATGATACTCTTTCAAATCCTGTTTATAAATTATTTCTAACATTTTTACTGAAGCTTCAAAAAACATTGAATCTTATTAATTTGTGTTTAAAAATTCAACAATTTTTTAAACTTTAGCCTTATTTTTTAGGAGTTTCCCCCCAGTTTTCTGTCTTCTATATTTTTCTCTCCACATCGAAACAAAAAGTTAGTGTTCAGATCGAGGAAGATGCATGTATCCGGAAAACGAAAGGGATTATCAATCCCGAGGACCAAGACATGGTACTAAAGGGCTTAAACAAGTTTTTACAGTGCAATTTAAAGTCTATAGTAATTAATCAATCGCAATTTGGTACTAATTATGTTGAGAACACATTACAAATCTACATACACTACAATGTTCTGTATGGATTATAGCTTACATAAATTAGATCTTGGAAAATTACGTAAGGAGAAATAGGAGTACGTCAGGAACATATATAGGTGATGTGTCCCACGGGCCGTGATGCGAGATCCACACATATATAAATAGATATCAAGGTTTTTTTTAATCGTCGTAATGTTAAACTCTCAATATTTAAATTTTAGTTATTTTGCATGTTTTGTGAATTAAATGACAAACTTTTAGGCTTAAATTATTTTCTTTAAAATTACAAATTTTAGTTATTTTGCTTTATATATATATATATATATGGGCTAAAGTTGCTGCTTGTTTTATCATATTATATTCTTCCGCAACTTAATTATTTGGAAATTTGTAACAATAATTTGTTTAAGGACTAATATAGATAAAACTAAAAACACTTCTAAACTTTGAGACAGTTATATGCAACCCCCTCATCTTTAAAAGTTTAAAATTAAACCCCGATAGTCTTTAATTTTATTTTTCAAACCCTCTATTGTTAACTATGTAATATTTTTTCATGATGATTAAAATATCATTCAACTAAAAAACTATTAAAACAAAAAATTATATTGTATGACTATTTATAATATTTTTTTATATTTTTTAGATAGTTGAGGCATCGATAAAAAAAATGTTATTGTCATTGTATAAAATTTTAAATATTTATGTTTATATTAGTTTATTTATCCATTTTTTTTGTTATCAATGGTGCATGATTTTATTATTTTAAAAAATAAATTTTTTATTTATAATACACATGGCTAAAATATTTAAAATTTTAAATATTTTCATGTTAGATTAATTTATCTTTTAATACTAGAAACTATGCACCATTGATAACAAAAAGTAAAAAAATAATACAAAAGTAAATATTTAAAATTTTATATGGTGATGATTACATTTGTTTTGACTATTATTAATGCCTCAACTATCCAAAAAATATAAAAAAAATTATTATAAATAGTTATACAATATAATATTTTTGTTTAATGCTACTTTTTAGTTGAATGACATTTTAACCCTCATAAAAAAGATATAATTAACAACAAGGGGTTTTCAAAATAAAAATAAAGGTTAGGGGGTTAATTTTAAATTTTTAAAGGTGAGAAGGATTATATACAACTGTCTCAAAGTTCAACAGAATTTTATGTATTTTAAGCCTTCGTTTAGTATTTGTTATATCGTCTATGTATTTGGTTAGGGCTATAGTCTGGATTAAAATCCAACCCTATAATCATGAGTAGTAATTAATTGTCCTCGCGGCTCAATGGGGTACAGGGTTGGCTTTCTAGGCTAGAAACAAGTGCAGTGTAGAGAATACTGATCGAAGCTAATTGCTTAAGTCAAATGTAGTAAGGGCAATGTAGATAACATACTTGTTCCCACTTTTGGTGAAGTGTGATGATAGTGTCGTCTTCTAGGGGAGTGTAATTCCCTCTTTTGATGTCTGGTCTTAAGTAGTTCATCCACCGAAGCCTGCAACTCTTTCCACACCTTGCCAATCCTGAAAAACCAGAATTCATTGTCAATATGTGGTTGAAGCAACAAGACCAATATGGATGAATTAATATCGAAATTCAGCAAACCGATCCCAAGAACAGCAAATGAAGGTTAAATAAAAGTTGATGACGCCACCTGCATGCTAGCTCAGGTGGTAAGAGCAGGGTGGGATTGAGTGAGATATATGTAGAAGTCAAATAATTAGTGATGTTCAAATAATTAATTACCAGCAAACTTGGGGAGTAGTCGCCAATTCAACAGCCATACCTAGTAATATAAGCAACCAACTTCATGTCTTCTTCTGGAGTCCATGTTCCTCTCCTGAGGCCATTTTTGTTGCTGCATGGGGTTCTCACCATCTGTGTGTGTGTGTGTGTGTGTGTGTGGAAGTTAACTGGGTATTAGTTTTGTGCGCGCGCGCGCGAACAGTGTGTGTGTGTGTGTGTGTTTTTTGTTAAAAGCTATGGCCCAACTCCCACTCCAATTCTATATATAATGGCAGAATTATGTTCCTCCATCACCCATCATCTCCGATATTCATAAATTTTCATTTAATTTTTGTATTGATATAGTTTACAAGAAATAAATTGAAATACTTTGGTTATATATTAGATCTTTACTTCTGAAAATAAATTAGTAGTAATATTTATATCATACATGTTATTTTTTAAAATAAGTTATTTGGAAGACATGCCAATTATTATACAAGTTAGAGCATTTGTACATATTTATTCTTTATTATTAATTTGCATAGAAGATTAATTAAGATTAGTTTGAGTGTGTAAAACATATCATTTTTTTTCTGAAGTGTCAATTTTCGAAAACTGGCCCCCGACTTAGGGCTGGTTCGGCCCTCGTTTTAGAGTGAACTTTAATAGCGATGTTTGTGAATATGAATGCAGAGAGTCAGTGGAGCTTTCGTAAACTTTTTGACAATATTTATGAAGCGGGCGTTCACAGCTAAAACGTGCCTCACGCTACTTAATCGATACTTTCCAAACAAGAGTTATCAGCCTCTCAGTGGTGTGGTCCAAACAAACCACCACTTCAAATTAAACTCTCTAATGCTACATTTTAATTATTGAAACAATTCCAAACTTGTAACAATTAACAGCTTCGCGTGAGTTAATTATAAAGTTAGTTCACCGACCAATGTAGATTTGTGGAAAACGAGCGATTAAATCCAGTATATTTGAGCCACTTCGATTCCTCTTCGTCTTCTTATTATCAATCAACAAAAGCCGGCTGGCTGGCTTGCCTAGATTTCAAAGATGACAAGACGTGCCCACGCTCCAATACCACAAGTAATATACATCATAATCTAGATGATTGATATATGGATAATCTAGTGTGGGGCAGTCATTGGTGAACCGAAAATATCATTTCATCAATTCCGTACTATTATTAAGGATTTTTGTATCATTCTTGAATCACTTGCCCGGCCCGGCACCTGCTTGAATTTTATTGAAGCTTCAGCACAGTAATGTGGACTTGTGAAGCCATCAGTTCTGTAGGGTTTCGGGACTTTCTGCCAATCTCCTCTGCTGCAGAGTTCAATCCATTTTTTTTTCCACCCAGTAATTCACGGCTTCATTATCGGAACACGTACAGAAGCTAGATCTGTTCACAAATCCTTCTCCTTCATTGAAATACTCATCTTCCTTCGTACCCAGACCGTCGAATGCAGGAAAGAAAGAGCAAGCGGGGAAACTGGTGAAATTAGGGAACTTACGGCTTCTTAATTTATAATTGATTAACTGGAAATTGGAAATTGAAACTAAATGTATACAACTTGCAAATAAAATGGTCCCATGGGTAAGTATGTGATCCATGTTTTATAATGAACGGAGACGAGGGGGTCAGGATAGTCACAGCCCCTCATGACTTTTTGAACTCTTTCTAATAATGCGTTGTATGGTTTCAGCGTAACAAAGTATAACTTTACTTAATCATTAAACACAAAGATATTTCAAAAGAGATTTTATTTTTGCCCTAAGAAAATAGATGCCAAATATGAGATCTATTTTCTTTGACTGCTAATCATCATTATCATGTTAATATATTACTACTGTTATAAATTATCAATTAATGAATTAAATAATACATTTACTGAGCAAGCAACCTAATTTTTTAAATTGAGCACAATGAATTTAAGAATGATTTTAAATCATTCAATGCTCAGAATATATGCAATCTTGTTGAGGAATTTTACTCTTCAAGGTTTTTAAATAAAAAAAGATTTAATTAGAATATGAATTAAACAATTTTTTTATAAAAATAAGAGTTAAACATTACGAACTTGATGTGTCCAAAAGTCCTAATTTCCTGAACTTGTATACTATGAATAGAATATGTCAAATTTTAATTTGTAAATGTTGAAAAGTCTAATTCTTATTTATTGAGGATTTTTTTGCCACAAAGGATAGACGAGCAAGACATTAAAAATAATTGTACGTCTTTATTTAATTATATATTTGTAAAATTGAATATGAACATGGGGAAATATTTATGTTATGTTAATTATATATGTAACTTTCCTTCAATTAATGTACGTGCTTTGTAATTTAATTTAAAATTCTGGCTCTGCCTCTGATAGTGGCATTGATTGATCAATGTGAAAATCTTATTAGTTAGCACATAATTTGCAAGTAAATTTATATAGATTCTTTTTGAATTGTAAGGTTTATTTTACTCCTAATTAATGGTCTTCTGAATTTAATTCATGTAAACTTTTGTGTACCTATCCATGTATCCATATATATAATCTCCGGGCAGGATGATATTAAAAGCTAACTAGAATTCCAGACAGTTAACCCATTAAACCAGTCCCTTCTTGTTTGGTCAAGTCAAGAGTTTTAGACTGGTTATTTTGACCGGATTAGGTTTTATATTTTCTCTCGCTTACCAGACACGAACAACATTGTTTTGAGTTGTATTCGTGCTCTAATAACCCTATTTTGTTATATTATATGGGGTTTATACATAAATTGTTTATTTATTTGTAAATAAATTTATTTTTATTTAAATATTACTTTTTTAGGGTCATATGTGAATATTTTAGAATATTTTAATTAAATTAGATTATCATTCAATCACAATTGTCCACTTACCCTTGGACCATCCTTTTTTAACACTGTCCGAAACTACACTTGTTTTCAACAAATAGGGGTGAAGGCAGTGTAATAATAGACTACTAATTAAAAATTTTGTTATATAACCAATGACAAACATTGAAAAGAAAATAATGATATATAATAAAAGATTTATTTTTGTATAAAAAAATATTTATGATTTAATAATTTTTTTTATACATTTCAACGAAGCTTTAATTCAGGTATTCCTCTATTTACTGGTCTTAGAATTTCGTTTCTTTTTTTTTAATACGTTGGATATATTGAAGTACTCCCTCTAATCCTGTTTACTGGCATTTCGGGACTTTTTTCTAGCCTTATTTTATAAGTGACTTTGCAAAATTTATTAACGCCAATTGGATAAATAAGTTTGTTTATGGTGGAGAGAGTGACCAAGCGAATGGAGTAAAATTGTTTTGCATTTTGTAATTAATTAATCAAGGGAAATAGTATTGGAAATAGTATGAGGTAATTTTAACATCAACAAAACAAACTTTGTTAGTTTTCGTAGAGTTCAAAGTTATTATAACTTGAGAGGGGAAATTTTCTTTATTATTTTGATCATTATTCTAAATGAACTGTTTATCTAATGCGTTTTTTTATGCTCAATATAAGACAAAATTTTGAGAGCTTTTTCTTGTTCATAATATAAGACAAAGTTAATTTAATTAATATTTTTTACATTTTTATCTCTTGTTTATTTATCTGGTTTGAAATTCTTACCGGGTAATTTAATATGATTATTAATTGCAAAGAAGAGTAACTCAAAAAGTTACATATTTTTTTAACTAATTTAAGAATATAGCTATCATTTTTAATAAAACACAGGATGGATGTTCGCGCGTGGGGATTTTAGTTGGAAATAAGGCAAGCTGCACTCTTAAAATATAAGTTAATATATATATATCTATATATATTGGAATTAAAGGAATAGGCACTAAAGTTACAGCAATAAAGCCAATGTATCGGTTGTAACTTGCAACTAGCCTCTCTAAACTTGACACACCGTGTTCCTTTTTATTGGGACCATTATTTTAAATTTGGTTGACAAAACTTCAAAAAAAAAAGAATGTGATTAATTGTGAATAACTGAATGCTAATACTAATGCACGCAATCACACCGAGTCGCACATCACGGTTTAACGTGCTATAACTCGTAAAAAACCTTTTTTTTTTAGAAGGACACGTTTGGAATGAATACTGCAACCTTACCAGATATTGATTTAATTTATTAAAAAGGATAAGCAACTCCTAGAGACACTCGTCTTAGCTGAAAATGCTCTTGGTGTATCAAAACTCAAATATTTATCTATGGAAATTAACTTTCACGAGTTGGTATGGGTGGTTAAAAATTGGTCAAAATATACAAAACTCCACTCTACTTGAGGTCAGATACATTATAATCTCCCTCACCTTTAAAAGTTTTAAAAATCACATTCTCAACTTTCAAATTTTGATTATCACCCCTAGCTGATAAAATAGCTATTAAATTTAATGAATTCATCCCACATCAGACTGTATAAAATTATTTGATATATAGGCAATTTTGTGATTCTATTCATAACAATCGCTAATCCCTTGTCTTGTCTGCTCTCTTCGTCTCTCTCAAAGCCAAGTATTCCTATTTTTATGTGTCATTTGACCGCTAATCATTCATTTGAAAATCATCCTATTTCGGTCACTTTCTTTCATCAAATCATAACTGTTTCCTTAAAATTCTGATCGTCTTCTTCTCATCGGAAAACAGCGATTAATTTCTTTTTGGGCAACAATTCCTTAGAATCATTAGAAAGAGCTCATGTCAAAAATCAGATCTGATTGTCCTGACAACTCGTAGAAATGGAAGAGCAACCACAGACAACAAATGGCTACATTTTCTCCACAGCATATGCCCCAATGAAATGTTGTGCAACCTTTGATCTTGTCTTGGGCTTTAAATCCCGCTTCTTTCACTATTTACTGGGAAAAAAACTCCAACCTTAAAGATACTTTCAAATCTTTGCATAAAAACATTGACATAATACCATTACAAGAATTTAAGAAAGAAGATGACTGAGATGGGACGCATAGGAATGAATTTACAAATGAAGATCATGATTAGAAGATTAAGAACCTGTCACTGACATAAAAGACTTGCAGAGATGACGAGAGCGAGAGGAAAACACAATGGAAGGCGATAGGAATTAGGGATTACAACCAGTCAAATAAATTAAGTCAGGATAAATTAATAAAAAGGTTAAAATACATTTTTACCCTATACTTTTCTTCAAGATGTGCCAAGTATCCTGTATTAATAAGTGAGACTAAATCATTTCTCACCCTGAACCATTTTCATAAGAGTAAAATCCCCCTTTGTAACAAAAATGCACTATACTTAAAAGTAAATATCAGTGACTATTTAATTTAAATAATAACTATTTTTCTTCTATGATCATAACAAAACAAGCAATTATAACTTACCCTCTACAAAAATTGAAGGTCAAAATTATTTTAAAATTAACATAATGATAAATGAAAAAATTTAAAAATCAAATTTGTTGTCAAAAGGAATTTAACATGTTATTATATTTTAAAACCAAACTGCTACAATATTTTTATTAAGAACTAAGCCCACAAATTTTTTATTAAAAGTTAAAATCAAACTGCTACAGCACGAGGAAATGATCCTCTCGCACCTGTCGGTGAAATTTTCAACACTGTTGGGCGAGACTTTTCCGGGAAAATGGCTGATGGTAAATAAAAAGATAAACTGTAATATTATTTTTCCATTTAGAACAGTGCAAAACCGGGAGATGAGTCGTGGCTTGATAGTTGATACTACTATGTTTTGTAATATTCATTTAGGTTTCAACAATCTGAGAGATTGAGGCTCGAATTTGGGTCCACCACGCGGCGCGAAGACGATGGTGGAGGAAGAGCCGTAGGAGAGACCAAAGCAATCAAGCAGAAGGACACATCATGGAATGAAGTTTTTTCTTTCGAAGAAATTTTAAAAAAAATATTATATTTACATGGCGGATCCCTCTCCCACATCTCAAATTAAATTTTGTGTGATATGTGTCCTATTTATCACAATTCACAAGTATATTTGTTTTACAAATTAAATCATCACAAACTCAATTATTAGCTTATCTACCTATTTCACAGTTCTAAAAACTTTATTCCATCATTTTAAAAAAAAAAAAAAAGTAAATAATATTATTATAGTTAAAAAAATTATAAAATTATATAATATCTTATATTTTAAATTAAGCAAGATTTATACAAGATATCTTATAATTAGGGGACAGTTCTAGAAAGAGATGCACTGTAGATACTTTTGAATCGGAAAGAGACATGTGAATCATTATTTTATTTTATTTTTTCTTGTCAGTTGCGGTTGTCGTATGGCCCGGCCCCCCGTCAATAACAAGGCCCGACAAGCTACTCTATCTTTACATGCAATCACATCTTCTCCGTTGTTCTGTACGAAGGTCTTGGTCCCACACACTCATTAAAGCGACATGCACAAAGCCGCACAACAGAACAACAACTCTGCTCACGAGTGGTTTGCTTTTCTTGTATTTGCTTTTTTTTTTTAATGTGAAATATTGAGTGAGATTTGTTATTTTGGATAGGGCCATGCTTTTTCGGACGAGACGGCCCAAAAAAAAAAAAAAAAAGAACAGAGAGATCGATTTTGTCTCGTTTACTTTCCTCATGTTGAGTTGTTCTCGCCTGTTCAGGACAATAAGGTAGACAGAGGGTGAAAGAAATTGATGTGTAAATTATAATTAAGCAACTAACATTTTCACATCTTTAATTTAGTAATACAGATAGTCAACTTACCTATTTCTTTCCATTTTTTTTAAAAAAAATTACATTTTTTATGTACGATTACATGAAATCTCCTTTTTTACCTGTAAGTTAATTATACAAGCATTAATTTCACTAGTCTAAAACAATGGAATAGAGAAAGAGCCATAACACTTAGTAGTGTAATTGCAAATTATACTTTTTTCTTATGGGTCATTAATTTTTAAAAATTTATAACTATATTAAATTCATAAATTCATTAAATAAATAATGGTTTCGATTCCCTCGCCATAAATAATTGTGCAGCTTAAAATTAATCGATATTTTTAAAGTTTCAGAAATACTCTCAACGGAATTCATTGAATAGAAAATAATGAATGATTAAAAAGTTGTTTAATTAGTCAGAAAATACCAAATCAAAATCATTAAGAAGCGTAAGGATTTGGCCAAAAAAAGGAAAAATAAGGTCTTATAACAAGAAATGAACGAGGGAATGATTTATAAATATTCTGTTCAGGAATATTCTTTAATTTAATTTTTAACAACTTTTATGTGATTTTCTCACATCTAATTCACCCATTTTTGTAAAAGAAACAAATCCATTTCAAATGAGTTACTTTGATTATGCTGGGGGAAACCATAACTAAAACAATGTAAACATTTAAAAAATGGGCTAACTTCGATAGTCACGAAGTAGGCACTACATGACATTGCTATCCAAACAATGAATCAAATGGGCCCAACAAGACATGGGGAGTTGGCACGTCGTAATCTCGGGACAACGCTTTTCATCATTTTTCTTGTCCTGATTGTGGAGCCTTAGAGCCTACCCTTACCTCACTTATTCTAATAAATTTAAAAATATATATATATGATTTGTTTAAAGACTAAGATTAAAAAAAATTAATTATTTAATCTTTAAATTTTAACTTAATTATAATTTAATTTTTAAATTTTAATTCATATAATTCAATTTTTAAAGTTTTAACTTAATTGTAACACAATTCTTAAATTTGTCTCTTACAATTTAATTCTTATACTTTTAACTATTTAATATTAATTTTATATTTTAAAAAAATAAAATTTAAAGATTAAAATTTTCAATCAAGTCAAAACTTTAATAATTGAATTAAAATGAGTTAAAATTTAAGAATTAAGTTATAATTAATCAAAATTAAGGTAAAATAATAAGATGCAAATATATTTTCTCTTAAAAATTTGATTTTAAATCCAAAGGCCAGATATTAAAGAAAAACAATGATCTGATAATAGATTTATGAGTGTTTTTTCAGCTAAAAGAAGTTAATTTTATTAATCATAAAAAATCAGAATCCAAAGCAGTAATAGTCAAGAAAACAAAAAAATACCTAAAAAAAATTTATGAGTGTAATAATAATATTTTATATACATTTCAATGAAGCATTAAATTAGTTCTCTATTCAACTAGACCTAGAATTTCTATTATTTTTTTATAATGTCAGATATCTTTTTTTGCCACTATTTTCGATCTATTTATAGGTCATCTTAAGTTCTTAATGATCCTATTTATAAATTGTTGGCAATATATATATATATTACTCCCTTTATTTAAAAATATAAGATATTTTTGAGGAGTTAGTTGTTCAAAAAATATAAGGTATTTTAATCTTTTGAAGTGTAATCATTGTATTTTTTCTAAAAATGTCCCTATTGATAATGAGGTTATATTTACTGTAGGGTGTTTAATAGGAGTAAATATGAAAAATAGTATTAGTTGAAAAGTAAGTAACTACTTTATTGAAGGGTGAGATTAGTTAAAAATGCTTTTATATTTTTAATGAAGGAAGTATATCTAAACAATTAATATTTATTCAAAATGCTTGATATTTAATAAGTTCATTTATGATAGAAAGAGATTTTAACAGATGTAAGATTGGTTTAGAATTTATTGTAGCTAACTTATTAAGCATTTATTGAAAATATGAAGTAATTAACTTTAAGACCAATTACAAAAATTTAACCAAACTTTCTTGATCTTAACAAAATAGTTAAAAGTGGACGGGCAGTACTTGTTATTTCGATCGGTATCTAAAATTAAGTTTTATCCAATATATGATATGGATTTTAATTAGGAAAAAAAATCAAGCTACTCACCTGAAATAGTGAATTATTATTATTTTTTAAAAAAATTATCTCTAATTTAATCCTTTTCCATGAAAAAAAAAAAAAGAAGAAGAAGACATGCATACACACATAAACATGTCAATGCTTAGTTGGAAATCATAACTTTTTTTTAAAAAGAGAAGAAGGCATTGTTACTGGAATAGCTATTAAATCATCATTAATTCATTTAACATTAGTGTTAAGCTGTGTACGAGACGTTGGCGTGAAAACTGAGAAGTGTGTTTGTGCTCTTACATAGGTTGATAGAGCGAGTCTACTACTAGGAAATGGGAAAGTGACGCAGATATTAGTTATACGAAAGGAAATGAGATATTATTGGTAAGATATTTGGGGGGGACCAGCTTGGTGGAGTGAAATTAGAGGAGTGCTAATAGAAAATACTAACTAGGAATTAGAGATGTCTTGTAGATATTTTTGTATCCGAGAAGGATATATAGATCGTTCTAGAAGCCACTACCTTGATTTTTTTTTCTTTTTTTTTTTTGGGAGAGGAGAAAGGGGAAGGTCAAAAGATTATATTAAGAAATCAGAACAGAATGTCTTACGGCTGGATATGTAAAAAAAGAAAAATTATGACCGAAGAAGGAATATATTGGACTCTCATGGTGAAGTTTCACTAGCTTAGTCTTTTAATTTAACTATGTTCTAACATATTTTATCAAATTTTAATATATATTAATATTTTCAAATAAAATAACAGCAAGTTTAAACTAAGAAAAAATGATAATAAAATCTATTTAAATTATATAAATAACATTTTAGTCCCTCAAAATGTCATAATTTCTTCAAAGTTTTATAAAACTTTCTGTTAGTAAAGAATTAATGTAAATGACTAAATTATCCTTAATTCAAACTTATAAATTGCTGTTAAATTTTACAATTTTAAGAAAAGAAAGTTGTGAATCATAGAACAAAACTTATAAATAGCTATTGATATTGCAACACTTAAAAAATATTAAAATTTTAAATACGAACTTTTGAATTGCTATTAAACTCTTGCAATTTTAAGAAGAAAAGTTGTAAATTTTAAAATAAAAATTGTGAATAGCAATTGATATTTAAATTAAGGGTAATTTAATCATTTATATTAATTTCTTAATGACAGAAAAGTTTTTAAGGACTTCAAGGGAATTATAACATTTTAAGAGACTAAAAATATCATTTATATAATTCCAAAAAATTATTATTATTTTTCCTTTAAACTATCCACATTTGATTATCTGAATTTTGAATAACTCAATATGGCCAAAACAAATTTGAATAACTCAACCAAAGTTGAGAGAGGCTAATTTGTTCTACAGCCAAGGCTCATTGTGGATATATTTTATAAAAAATATATGTAAGTCTTGTAGAATAAATTTATTTATAAATAAGTCTTACAAAATTAAAAAAAACTACAGCCAAATCTCTTCAGAATTGAGTGTTATTTAAAATTGGGATACAAAAATAATAATACTCCTATTAAAAATAAATTATATCAATCAAATAATTTATAATTATTTTATTAGTAATCTACAACTATAATTTTAACTTTTTACAAATATATCTTCATATATTGTTATCTATAATATTCTTCAAATATCTTCTATCATTATTATGTAAGTGTCTCATTCATTATTAAGAGATATTATTATATAATTATTAGTCATTATTGTGTTTTTATATTTTTTTTAGTGTATATAATATGCCTTTCAAATCAATAATACATACGACATTTTCCCATCCTTTTTATATTATCTCTCTCGTCTCTAATAGCTTTCATATTACCAAAGTCATAGGATATAATTTTTTATGATAAGTCAGTTTTTGAAGAGTTTTAACCTTCTTTTGCATCAATATTGCCATCTTTCGTTACGAGTTCATATCCAACTTAATTTATTTTTGCATATTCACAAGGCAGTTTCGGTAAATTGATGTTTATGGATTCATTAACTATTAGATCGTGATGAAATTTGGTCAACAATATGGAACATCTAATACGTCATTTTCAATGGTTAATTGTTGATTCATTTTTTAGCATGAGAGTTATTCTATTTACACTATAGTCTCTAGTTTGGGTGTTTTTCATCTTTCATTCTCTTCTATAAGATTCTTTTCTTAAAAAATAGAACATTTAGAGGTTGCCTAATCTATATCAGTTACTTTGAATGGTTTCAATAACTATCTTTGGTTGGAAAAATGTGATCTTACTAAGCCTACTTTGAGACCTTCTCCAATTAAACTTGAAACTTTATTGTGTACGCTCATCTCCAGTTCCTCTAGCCCATCTGCTATTTGTAACACACCAAATTTTTTTTTAAATAATTTAACTCAACTATAGTTGGGTTACAGCCACCCAACACATTTTTATATCAATAATTTCAATATAAAATATTTTATAATTAGCTTCAACTCACACACTATAACATTTCAGATAAATTTTTACCTCCCACATGCCATTAGGCTAAATCACATTTGTCCATCCTTATACTCCCAACAAGTAAACTAAATCACATTTGTCCATCCTTATACTCCCAACAAGTAAAATAAGCAATTTAGTCAATTTTCAACACAAGCCAGTTATTTGGTCTTATAATCATGTCATTTTAACCAATCCAAAGTAAACCAAATATTAAAATTACAGTCATCCAAATTGTACCAAAAATAGAAATAGTTTGAAAGGCATGATTACATTTATATATTCATATAATTGACAATAAACAAAAAGCCTTAATATTGGCAATATAACACATCATAAATCATAAATTAAATACCCAAAAGAGACAGTGGATCTATACCACTAAGCCTCTGGGACTCCTCCACGTGTCACTCGTGGCTCTTCTCCTGAAAATTGTTAACCACATAATGAGGCTCAAAAATTCCAGTAACCAAAGCCAATTTATGATAGTGTATACAAACAGTTAAGTGTGTGCTTACTAAGTGAGAATTAAAAATAATATAATTCCAACAAATATAAGAAATATTATAATAAACACAAACAACCATCCTTATATCCCTCCATTAACCTCAAGCCGTAGCCCTCACTCGGTGCTAAATTACCCGGCCAAAGGTAGATTAGCCCGAACCCTTACAAGCCACCTATTGAGCTTCAATAGGGGCGTACCACGTGGCACATAAATACAATAATAATAGCAAGTCTCCCAACACCTCCCACGATAATCAAACAAATTCATAATAATATTGCACAATTATACAATATTACAAAATTCATAATTTTCTCAATAATCACCAATTAACATGAAGTAACACTAATCACAAATTAAAAGCATAGTTACCTTGTGGCTTTTTTAATAAATTATTCCTTAAAATTTCTCTCTCACCACAATCTTCACCAGTAATACAATCTATAAATAACATATTATTTATAAATATTAGTTTCAATTTTTGAAACTAATAAAATAATTCTAATAATAGAATTAAAAATATAACATAATCCTAATCTCAATCTTAATACAAATCTATAGTTAATACTATTAAGTAAAATTTTTAATTCCTCTTTTAATTATCAATAAACATTAATAATTTCAAAATTAAATTTTAAACTAATTTCTATTATCAAAATTTTCTTTTTATTTTATAAATTCGTACCTAAAATACCTAAAAAATAAAAATTAAGTCTCTAGCTTAGAATCATAATCCTATAACCATAATAATTCATTTCTCATCCTAAATAATCATCTAAACCTCAATAAATCAACATATATTTTCAGATCTAGTTTAGAATTTGATCCATAAGCCACATATTCAAAGATCATCAATAAATTTATACTCTAGAACATTTATTATACTACTGACAACCTCAAAAATCATATTTATTCAACATAAATTTATCCCTCTTCCAGATCTTAAATTTTCTACCACTACAAACTCAGAAACTAAAGAAGAAGGATGACTAAGAAAAAATTTAGAACACTTATTTAGTCTTAAAAAGCTTAAAATCACATCCTAAATATCCTATTAAAACTCTTACCTTAAAAACTCAGATCTCCCACACCGGTGAAACTAGACGCTCTTTCAGTCTCAGCTCACGCACACGAAGAATGAAGAAACGAAAGGAAATGGGTGAGTTTTTATAAAAATTCAGTGGGTCCCACACATTTTTTTATTTCTTTCTCTCTCTTCTTTCTTCTTCTTTTCTTTTTTTTTATTATTTTATTTTACTATTGTTACTATTGAGGCGGCGGCCGAAAGCATTCACGTTTTCTTCCTTCTTCTTCCTTTTTTTTTGTGCAAACCTTTTCCTTTTTTTTTATTATAATAATAATTTAATAATAATTTTTTTATTTTTTTTTAAATTTTTTTAAATTTTTTTAATTTAATTTTTTTTAGAATTATATCCTAAGTTAGATTTAATAATCATCTCTTACTAATTTTCTTACCTCTAAATATTTTTTTTTATTTTTATTAACCCAAATTAACTATTAAAATTTAAATTGAGATGTTACACTACCTTATCTACTCTCACTGGTAAATTCATTGGTATTTTAAGTCCACTTGTTGTAATCATATACCAAGTCATAAAAATTTCTTCTCCTTTATGACCCCTAAATCTACTACCTATCTTATATACACTATTGATAATTCTCAAATTCTTGTTAGTCACATTGGTATTATGTCCTTGCCTTCCTATCCACTCATGATACATATTTTGTCCTTTCCATTAGTTTCAACGTTCTTTCTATTAGACAACTTGTTGATATGAGTTATGACGTGTTATTTAATAAATATGGTTGTGTTGTGATAGATTTTCAGATAGGATAGGTTGTTAAGACCAGGCACAAAGTTAGTCATATGTTTGAGTTCAGCTCAATGCACTTAGCCACCTACCTAAGATCATTGCTCCCATATTGTGTACTACCTCCACATTCTCTTTTCTTGATTCTTCTCTTGACTTATGATATCATTGTCTTGCTTACCCTTTTTTAAGCAAATTGCATCCTTTACTTTTTAGTAGTCTTTAAGGTCATGTTCATAATCAATCTTTGTACTGCATTTCTTATTAAACTACTAAACAATTCACTTTATCTTTTTATAAAAATTATTTTATTATTCTTTTTCACTTGATTTGATTCATTTTGATATTTGGGGCCCTGCCCTTCTCCCTCTACAAGGGTTCTGATACTTTGTGATTTTTGTTGATGAATTTTCTCTTTTTACTTGGATTTATAATATGAAACATTGATTCGATACCTGAACTTTATTTCAATTTTGCTACTATGATTCACATTCAGTATTCTAAAATCATCAAAAATTTTCATCATGATAATAATTTGAAATATTGTGACTCTAAATTACTCAGTTTCTTGATTTTCAAGGCACTATTTCCTAATATTCTTACCCATATACTTCTTAACAAAATGATCTTACTGAGCATAAACATCGTCATATTCTTGACTCTATTAGAGCATTGCTCATTTTCTCTTCTTATCCTAAACATTTTAGGGTGAAGTAGCCTTAACCTTTGTTTTTTGCATCAATTGACTCCCATCTCTTGTTATTGGCAACATTTTTCCTTTTAAATGTCTCTATAGTTATCTTCCTAATTAGTCTCTTGAAAGTATTTTCTTGTGCTTGTTTTTTTCTTCTTCCATCTCATGAAACAAAAACTTTAAGCTTATTCTTGTGTCTGTTGTTTTCTTGGTTATGATTCTAAGCATAAGGGTTATTGTTGTTAGGATTCTCTCTCTCATCGTATTCTCATTTCTTAATATATTGTCTCTTAGGAAAATATCAAGTTTTCATCTCTAATCGATCTCTTATCATTCTCATCTTCTTCACCTTCCATTTTTACAAATATTTCTGCTAATTTTTTTCCTTGTGACTCAAGTACAAGCTTTTCTGCTAAGCTCGTTTCAACGATTGATGCTGCTCTTACTCTAGATATGCTTATTATTATACCTCCTGCTCCTCTACCACAAGTTATGCTTGCTAAGTCCATATCGTCCATAGACTTTTAAGTATTTGTGTAAGAAATCCTCCTTTTTATCTCAATGACTGCCATTACTTTCCACCATTCTCTAATTTTAGGAACCCACATATTTTAAGGAAGCCTCTCGTGATCCCTTTTAGCAGCAAGCTATGGATGAGAAATTTCATACCCTGGAGAAAATGCATACTTGAGATCTTATTAAAATTCCTTCTAGTAATACTCTTATTAGATGTCGATGGATCTATAAAAACAAGATTCATTCTAATGACTCTTTCAAGCAACATAAAGCTCGCTTGATGGCATAAGGTTTCACTCAAGAGTATGGTGGTGATTATAAGGATACTTTTGCACCTGTTGCCTATATGACTTCTATTTGCAACCTTTTAGCCATTGTTACTATTAAGAACTAGACTCTTTATCAGATGAATGTTAAAAATGTCTTTCTAAATGGCAATCTAAAAGAATAAGTGTATGTGAAACCTCCACCTAGGTATCAACATTTGAAAGATAAGGTTTGTCATCTTCATCAGGCTCTGTATAAGCTTAAGCAAGCTTCTCATGCATGGTTTGTTAAGTTTAGTAACACTATAAGTCAACTAGGTTTCATGTGTAGTCCTGATGACTCAACTCTTCTTGTTTGCTCTACTGCTCGTGGTATTGTTCTATTGCTATTATATGTTGATGACATGATCATCATAGGAAGTAATGATATCAAAATCCAAGAGCTTAAGACATATTTGAGCTAATAATTGAAAATGAAGAATCTTAGAAGATTGAAGTATTTTGTAACATCCTGAAAAATTAATTAGGGTTAACCCAATGTAAAAGAGAGTAATTAAGTAAATTAAGTAAGGTGTGTGGCCAGGGAGGTCTAATTAGTGCACATGATTGTGCTTTCAACCTAAATGAGGGTCTAAAGTGAAGTCGAGCCACTTGAGCTTTAATACGTAAGAAAAACTAAAGTAGGAGTCTTTGTGCCATATGCCATGGTGTGTAGCACATTCGCTGTGGTGCACAAAAGACAAGCAATGATGGATAGGCCTTTCTATACGATACGTTGTGGCACATGATGTAACCTCTATGGCACATAGTCAAAATTTTTGGTAAGAGACTCATGTATTAGACAAAAAATCTAAAGGAGAAAAGAGAGAAGGCAAAGAGAAAACGTGATTTCTCTATTAAAGCTTGTGGCATTAGAGGTTTAAGAGTATTTTGGAGCTATAAAATATCTAAGATAAGGTTTTTAAGCTTATTTCTTCTCTTTCTCTTCCATTTTCTCTAGTTTGGAAGTTAAGGTTTGAGTTGGGATGATGATTTTTAGTCCATATGAGCTATGAGTCTAAATTCATTGACTTATATAGAGTTAATGAGAGTTGTTTAAACTATTTAAATCTAGTATTAATTGTCTTATAAGTTGTTAGTTAGGGGCTATTAATGAATGAATTTTGTAATTATAAGGGTTGTTGGGAGTGTTTAATGGCCATTAATTATAGTTTAATGGCTCATTAAGGATAATATGGTTTAAAGGAACCTAGTAAATCCATCGGGCATGCTTGAAGGTGAGTTTGTATACAAAGCGAATGATGAGTTAAAATATTGTGAATTATCCAAATTAGAATATTAATGGCCACCCTAATGAATTAATTGTAGATTAACTATTTTGGCACTATTTAAGCTACTTGGGAAGCTTTAGAAGTTTATGTTTTGAGGGGTAAACCCTTGACCTCTCAAAGGTTTGTGCTAATTAGAGGAAATCTTGCTTGTATAGTTATATATTAATTATCTATTAGTTAAACTCAATTATTTAAAAATTATTGGGTGCTTGATGACCCATTGATGCAAATGTTAACAATATAATGAATTTTGTGGTTTGAAATTGTTTGGATTATTGAGGACAATATGTAAGTATGCATATTTTTTCAAAGATAATGATTAAGTACATGTATTTATGAAAATGAATAACTTGTGATATTTGACATGTGGAGATGTGTGTTGTATGACAGGAAAAATATGGTTATGAATAAGATATGACATAATTGTTAGTAGAATTACATAATATGTGTTAATATTTATATGGCATGATCATTTAGTGAGAGTTTGCCTATAGGAAGAAGAGTATATTGATAAATTCACATGATAATAGTGGCTTATCATTGGCATCAAAAGCTTGCCTTGACACCGACCGTTGAAATTAAGAGGTAGCCATTATCCCATGATTGATTAGATATTATTTCACTTGTTCTTCTAGAGATTTGAACCTAACTAATCTCTATCAATTCATGAGGAGACTCAATTAGAGATATGATACCTCATGGTTGTTAGTATTAAGGGAAACAGTGGATCACAAGTGAGTGAGTTTGCCCTGGCCTGGTAGCTCCTCATGAATAAAAGGCTAGGTTAGTCTAAGTAGTAGATTAGCCATTGAATAGTCACAAGTTTTATGTCAGAGGTATCAGAAGGGTATAAGGTTGCTATTGTTCATATATTCTATTTTTGCCCACATGGTTGTTATTATTGTGGTCTAATATGTTTTAATTAGGGGTGTATTGTTGTTATTATTGTGATATAAAATATACATAATTGAGATATATTTTATGATTTGTGTTGTATATTTTGTTGCATGATTGTTATTTTTGTAGCTAAGGCTATTTTCATGATATATGCATGTGATGAGTGTAATTGTTGCCATTTACATCTATAATTAATTAATATGTAGCTGTATATGCTAGATTGATCTTGATTACTGAGTGATTGTATTCATCCCTCATTTCTTAACATTATAGGGCCTAGCTCATCGGATCAAAATCGAAGAAAATGACTAGAGGCCTAAGATAATTTATGAATCCTATCAGTAGACCTCTGGATTTACTTTTATGTGTATTTCAATTGTTAATTTGCCAACTAAAATAGCGTAATCCATTTTTCACTACTTGCACAATGTTTGAATGTATTTCATGCCCTAAACTTATTTATGTGAGAGTTGTAATATTTAGTAGGGCTGAAATATTAGTTCAAGTAGGATATTGTGTAATTAGTTTAACATGGTTGAATGCTTAGTAGATCTATACAAAGTTAACTCCCCTTTATGTTTTTGTAAATCAAAAGGTTGAGTGTTAAAATTATGAATTATGTGTATTGAATTGACTGTGATTTGTTGCACGAGTCTATAATAATCCATTGAGTGTGTGGTCTAAGGATTGGTGTAAGCTTTTAACACTTACGTTACAATTTAAGCATCTTAGTTGTATGTTATTGTGAAAAAAGAGTAAGATTTGTAATGGCTGTCTACTCTTAATAGAAAAATAATTTGATTGTGAAATATGTACCATTAGCTAGAGTTAAGGAAAGAGCTTTCTGTAACACTTAGATCACCTCTATCAAACGTTTGATTGAGAAAAAGGATGCATTGGAAGTTCATCTCGGGTGCTGTTATTTGACAATAGAATGCTATCAAATTTGTGTAATGCGTCGCAGCATATAGCTCTTCCGCCATAGCTCATGGAATAGAAATAGCACGCCACGAAGCAAGACTATTATATTGTGGCACATGTATTATGTTAGTTAAAAATTGTTATTTTTGCAATTCTTTTGCAAATGCATTAATTTAAATTGGATTCCATGCTTCCACACATGTTTCAAACTCTAACTCGTAAATGATAGAAGTATATGAGAGTATTTTAAATTATGAAAACTTGAGATCCCTATTTATATAATTTTATAAACTTGATAATTACCTTGATGTTGGGAGATTATGGTAGATTAATAAGGGTAACCTTACTTGTCTAACCTAGAGTTTACAATTTTCTTAAGCTTGAGGTCTGTAACAACCCTCTTCAGGATCTCACCGTCATCCGAGGCACTGGATACTCTCCCCCCAGGCCCCACAACAGGGCGACCCCACCCCTTTCGATAAGTATCAGGAGACAAAGGCTTCCCCGCAGTAGTGTGCGGATTATTCCCCTTGCGGAGAGCCTCCCCAGGTTCGATCCTCCAACCTCTCCTACATAACACATTGTTCAATGGTACCAGGTTCAGCCTCAACTTTGTTATGTAGGAGAGGTTGGAGGATCGAACCTGGGGAGGCTTTCCGCAAGGGGAATAATCTGTACACTACTGCGGGAAAGCCTTTGTCTCCTGATGCTCACCGAAAAGGGTGGGGTCGCCCTGTTGTGGGGCCTGGGGGGAGAGTGTCTATCACCTCGGGTAACGGTGAGATCCCGAGGAGGGCTGGTATAAGGTCCACTATGAGAGAGACGGTATATCTTTTTCTTAGGTCAAGTATGCTTGTAATTTGATATTTCAAACTCACCTTTCTGATAAGGAGGTTGAAAATACTTCTATTAAGCTGAATGTTCATTATACTTTCACTAATGGCACCTTATTAAATAATCCCACCCGTTACCACCAACTAGTTGAGAGCCTCATCTATCTTACCGTGACCCATCTTGACATTGCTTATACAATTTACATTGTCAGCCAATTTATGTTAGAGCCTTGAACTGCTCATTAACATTTCTTCAAATCATTTAGTACATTAAAAGCACTTTGTATTATGGGCTTCACTTCTCCACGATCTTCTCTTTTGCACTACGGGCTTACTCAAATGCCGATTGGGGCGGTGATCGTGATGATTAATGATCTATGACTAGTTTTTATATCTTTCTTGGCCATTCTCTTATCTCTTAGAGAAGTAAAAAGCAAACATTAGCCTATTGCTCCAGTGCTAAATCGGAATATCATGAACTAGTAGGCACGATCGCTGAGGTACTTTACTGCATTGTTACTTGATAAGCTATAGGCATCTTGGAGCTCCTCCACAAACATTTATTTTGATAGTTGAGTTGCAATCAAGATTGTTCATAACTATGTGTTTCATGAACAAGTCAAACATATTAAGATTGACTGTCACTTTACTCGACAGCATGTTATTCAAGACACTATTCAACTTATTCTAATTCAAACTAAGCATTAGCCGGCAAACTTGTTTACAAAGTCTTTTTATCTAGGCCACTTTCGTTTCTTGGTAGACAAAGTTAAGTTACTTTCTGTTAAATCATCTTAAGTTTGAGGGGGGATGTTATCTAGAATATTCTCCAAATGTCTTCTATCATTATTGTATATATATTTCAATTATTATTAAGAGATATTATTTAATATTATTATATAATTATTAGTCATTATTGTGTTTTCTATTTTCTTAGTATATATAATGTATCCTTCATATCTATAATATATATTTATCTCTCTTGTCTCTAATAGCTTTCAATACCCAATAATTAAATTGACTATGCATTGCAAGTTTAAAACTAATTATATGCAACACTACCTCTTTAATAATTTATATATTTAATAGTTAAACTGATTATACATCGGTAACAAAATTTAAAATTAATTATTTATAACTACTTTATCAGTAATTCACAGCTATTATTTTAATATTTTACAACTGTAACTTCGATATCTTTAATAGAGAGATAGTATTATCTTTGTATCATAATTTCAAATTATATTTAGATTGCAAGGAACTTGGCTATAATTTTTAAATTTTATAAAACTTATTTATAAATAAATCCGTTTCATGTGGCTTATATGTATTTTTTAATCTTATTCACCTTCCATTAAATTCCTCACGCGTTTTTTAAACTTTTTTTCCCTATAAATTGAAAGGGTTTAGATTCGATATCTTTGCCTTGCCTCTTTTTATTTATTTTTGCCAACTAGATCTCTCGTCCCATTTCATTCTTACCTTTTCTCTATGAGCTACCCACCCTTGATATCTTTTTCTTTTTTAATTTTTTATACAATACATTAATTAAAAATTCATATTTCTTATTCAATGTTTTCTTTTCCAATTATTTCGACTAGCAAAGTATTATTTTTAATTGTGATCTTTCTCCAACTAATTTCAATTATTATTTATTTAACAATACAGCGTCGGAAAAAAACTTCAGTATGCTATAATTCAAGGATCCAGATCCTCTCAACAGCATCCCTCAATGTCTAAAACCCCATCCCTTCAATAAATATCCAATCTTTCATAATTTGCCACACCATCTCATATAAAATAATTTTATTTTTTATTTCATTTTCTATTTTCAAAACTTATTCTAAAAATTTTCTCTTTAGATTTTTTGAAATAAATTTTTATTAAATAGATCAAGTCAAAGCTTGAATAAATCAGATCATAATTATCTTCTTACATTCTAACTTACTCTGCAAATCTTTTAAATATATTTTTATTAAAAGGTCATGCCTGAGCTTAAATAAATTAAATTGTAAGTACCTGCTTAAAGTCTAACTTATTCTGTAAATTTTTTTAAGACAAATTTTTATTAAATAGGTTAAGTTAAAGTTTGAATAAGATAGACTATAAATCTCTTTGTAAAAATTTAAGGGTAATTTTTCAAAATAAATTTTGAAAATAAAAATAAAATTATTTTATATGAGTAGATATGGGAGACATTGAACATTTATTAAAGAGATGGGATTTGGGACGCTGAGGGATGTTGAGGAAGACGCTGTGGGGAGAATCTGGATCCTTTAATCCAATGAGCCACTGATGCCTGATGGTACATGATCGGATGGAAACCAATCGTCTCCTTCTGCTTCTCGCCTACTTTTTCTCTAACCTCAATCTATACTATTGGTTTGATCGAGCGGCTGGCAAAGGAGCTGGTTATTGTGGGACTTTGCATCAATCTAACGGGCCTAGGTCCATTGCAGTTCCCCCTTAGGATTAGAGGAAAGCTAAAGCCGCGAGCTGGGGAATTTCTGAAGCAACTAGTATATATTTTTCCTTCTACCAATATATATATATATATATATTTCTCCCAAGTCATAAAGAACTTGCAGGTGAACTCCTTCTCTTTTAAGTTTAGTTCACCTTTTTCTTCCATTAATTTATGCTATACCCATGAAAAAATTAAATTTAGTGTCCAATTCATTAAGACTAAATCTAGAAAGTTCAAAAAATTGTAAGCCAATTAATTTCTTTAAGAATATGGACTTCATTAAAACTTACATATGGTTGTGACATTTTTAACAACTTGACTTATAAAAAAAAGTTCTCAAAATTGTAAGAGGAGCCAATTATATCATTAACTTTCAAAGAGTATAGATTAAATTAAAATTTAGATATGGCCGTGACATTTGTAACAAATTCCATTATTCGTACATGGTCACCCTATTCCAATGTTCCTTTATGGTATAGTGCAGTACATTCAAACCATTAGTCTTAAAAAAATGGGCATTAATATAATCCATTTCCCAGAAATAAACACAAGGAACATATATACTTTAGACAGATAGCGAAACCATGCATGGAAATGGTCCGTCTATTGATTATAATTGCAAAAGAGACCATAACATTGGTCGTAGAAATTATTGTGAGTCCAAAGTTGTGCGACATTGGACATTGGAGTAAGGAATTGAGGTCCAGTCTCGAGTGGCGGTATTTCAGTATGGGGGTAATAGAGAACGTCAGAATCAACCACGCATGGATCCGTCCAGAAATTTCCGCTCATCGGCTCAGTATACGCATCCAGAAAAGAGAACTCATGATGTCCGACCAAATCCTGGTTGCTTTCCGACGTCGTTATGTCGGAGGATTCGCACAAGGTTGATTCAGACCCCGATTTCCCGTTGTCGTGGCCGATCGTGGAAGTTGCTGAATCAATGATGCCTTGAGAATGATATGGGTCGCTTGGTTTGAGGATAATCTCATCCTTGTCAGCAGCGACTGAGTTGTTCTGAGGATGAGTTTGGCTTTTGTTCTTGAGGTTGGTGTGCCAGTGGTTCTTTATTTCATTGTCTGTTCTTCCTGGCAGCTTAGCTGCTATAGCAGACCATCTGAATATGGAACACAAAGCTTTGTCAATTTAAATCATTATTAATAGATGAGACCATATATCTGCAATTGAACACAAAGGTTATGTTAAAAGTTCAAACCTGTTGCCAAGCTGTTGGTGGAGTTTAATGATAAGTTCATCTTCTTCCTTGGTGTAGTTGCCTCTTTTGATGTCGGGTCTCAGATAATTGAGCCACCTCAGTCTGCAACTCTTCCCACACCTTGCTAGACCTGAGAATTTCCAAACATAGGAATGCAACGTGACAAAGAACAAGTGACGATGTGGAATTAATTAAAGAGACAGACGAGTTGTGCAATGAATCATCACCTGCAAACCTGGGGAGTTGGCGCCAATTCCAGCAGCCATACCTAGTAACATAAGCAATGAGCTTGCGGTCTTCTTCTGGCGTCCAAGTACCTTTCTTTAATCCACTAGAGTCACTGCGTGGGTTCCTCATTTCTACAGTGTACCTGAATATTGTGAACCCAAGACTGATCGAGGGAGTCTCCTCGTACTCGCGTATATATCCACATGGATGTACATCCCAAACGTGTTTCACAGACGATATATTTATTGTGTCACTTTCATGTTTTTCTGTGTATGTGTGCCGCTTTTCAACGCCACTCCTCACAATTGATTAATCAATATTCAAAAGAATTATTCCAATATATTTATAGCTCTTTCCCCTGCCACTTATATATCTTTCAACAGTGCACTTTATGTTCTTTCCTCATTTTTTTTTATTTTCCCGAATTTGATTCGAGAATTAATTTTTGTGGTTGATACATGTTTCATAAAATTATCGTGTATGGGAAAAAATATAACATATTTAATCATGTTCTGTTATACCATCAAATGATTGGATATTTTATAAATTTTTTATATAAAGTATAAACAATAAAATTATATGGTGATGATAGTAATAAATAAATCATCTAAATTCAGTGGAAAATGTTGAAAGGGGGTAATAGATTCTAGGGTTTGTCCCACATGTATGTGGGAGCGTCACTGCAGGAGAAATTGGAATGACCAGTGAATTTAAATTGCGGGGGCCCGCAAGTTGCTTGGACCACGTGGCCTGGTTCCCTTCTCCATGTGACCATGTGTGTGAGCCACCTAGTTAAACCGGAAGCGAGGTCTCCTACTTTTTTTCTCTTAATTTTCTTTCACGTTTCTCATTTTTATCATTCAAATTTTTTTATTAAATAATTTTTTTAAATGATAAAATTAATGAATAATGATGATGAGAGAAGTGAAGGAAAAAGAAGAAAAAAAAAAATAAAAAGACCCTTGATCTAGTTAAACCACATGAACCAAGTTGAATGCACGACAGCACGAGTACGCAGAAAAACCAACAAGAAAAAAGAAAAAAAAGAAAAGAAAAGAATAGATTCCCTTCCATTTAATATATAGATTTTTTATTTTAAAACTACATATGAACTTTTCTTAAAATTAATAGCCTTTTTTACCAGAAAAATTATAAGTTGTATTACACAAATCTTCCTTCTAATTTTACAATATAACTAGAAATATATGAGAACTCTGCCCCAAAAAAAGAAAGAAAGAAAATATGACAATAAAATCGAGCCAACATTTTTTAGACCCCCGGATTGGATAAGGGAAAGAAAAACGGACCCAGAGTCCAAAAATGTCAGAAATAAAAAAAAAACATAATATGAAGATTTATGTAGTCCACATCACTACACCCATCTATGCGGGGGCCCGCAGATATATTAAAGAGCTGGTTTAATAATCACTTGTACCATGAAACTACAGTGAAAAACCAAAGATAATTGCAAATCATGGGGATTTTATATCCATCCGGCCATTAAAATTTAATTAACCGTTAAATCATATTCTTTTATTTTGACTGAAAGGACCATTCTTAAAATAAACATTACTTAAAAATCATTTAAATTTAAACACTTGTGTCTGCCAAGAAAATTTAATGTGTATTTTCAAATGCTTTTGTTGTACTGTTAAATTGATTAATTTTGATCATATTTTAATATTAATTATTTTTATAATTCTAAATTCTTATTATTCACATAATTTTAAATTTTTAATCACATCTATTTACAATTATCTATTAAGTGATCTTTTAAATACATACTGAAACCATTTTTCAAGCATTGGCGGTGTAAAAATATTATTTAAAGCTTAAACATATTTCAAATTATTTTACTAGATTATGACATTATAAAATTTTGAGCGTGTTATATTAATAAGTCAATTTTATAATTTAAAAATTTAAATATATCTATTTAAATGTGTATTTTCAAAAAAAATTGCTCAAATTTCCTATGAAATTGTTAATGTTCTCTTTAAATAAAAGTACTTTAACCTTTGTCAAAATTTACGAAAAAATACAAAACAATTAACCATTTGGGAAAAAATGTAATTTAAAAGATGTGCTATATACAACACCGACAATGTGCAGGTAATCAGCTTTCAGGATGATTTATTTTGCGTTAGTATAATGAATAAATAATGATGCACGAAGGATTCAAATTCAAAGAAAGGACGAACAAAAAGTAATCAAATGACTCAAATGAGGGAGGCTACGCCTAAATGACAACTGTGGCTGGGCGATAGGTATATACTTAAAGCCATCGGAGAATTGGCAAAGAAAAGAAGAACACATAGATTGAGTTTGTCACTTGTCAGCGTGTTTGGATGATTCAAATCCTCAGAAGTTGATAATTATAAATTTGTATGAAATTTATCTTTTTAAGAAAGAACGAATGAAATTATTTTATTTTATAAAAATAAAAAATATTAAAAATGAAAATTTTACAGAAATTTACAAGTATCAGCTTCATAGAATTTAAATATGATTATGCATATGAGATTGTAAAAAGAAATTGTGAGCGCAGCGCATGTGAAGGGAATATAATACTTCCTCCATTTAAAAATATAAAATATATTTAATAAATTAAATATTAAAAAATATAAAATATCCTTAATTTTTTAAAATATACCTATTATCTTTTTTAAGTGTCTCTATTAAATAATTATGTTATATTTATTTTAACGTAAAACATTTTATTACATAAGTATAAATATAAAAAATAATATTAATTTAAAATTAAATAATTATTTTATCAAAAAGTGTGAATTTATTAAAAATATTTTATATATTTGAAGAGAGGAAGTACTAGTTACTGAGTTAATTGAATTGAATTAAAAGTTCAAAAATAAAAGGAGTTGCGTGGATGTTGAATCATATAATGCCAAATTTCCTCGTGAATTCAAATAGTATTGCACAGCAAGTGGTCCCTGACAGCTCTTTTCTGGACAAGTTCCCGCCTTCATCACTTTCGACATCTACGGACTTCATACGATGAATCTCTTCCTTTCATTATTGTATTCCGTCCGTCTCCAAATTAAATCTACAGAGGTTTTTCATTTAGTGAAGTGCCCTCCGTGTATACATGGATGAATTATATTGTTTGACCACCTCATCCATTTCAAATATAGTTATAAGCCACACAAGAAATAAGGTTCCCCATAATTCTAAGTTATATATCCACGCCGCACAACATTTAAACCACTTCCTACGTATCTTACACTAGATTATATAGCCAGGAATAGAAATTACATTATATCTGTTTTGTAGTAGAAGTTCTAATAATTATTTTCCTTTACATGCCCAAATTTTCTTAATTTTACAGAAAAAAGTGCGTTGAATCCTAACAAGTCATTAAGATTATACCTCATGATTTAAAGACATACCACATTTACCTGTAAAGTAAAGTTCTTACATTGATAGTGACCTAGAAGTGGCCAAGAGCTTGTAGCTCAAGTGGCATGTCCCCATCCCTTGATGCTAGGGTTCCATAATCAAGCCCGCGAGTGAATTAAAAAGGGGCACCAATTTGTGTGTGTGTGTGGTGCAGTGACGGGCTTAGAAATTTTAGAACGCAGAAGCAACATGTATACACACATTTTATGGGACATTAGAATTAGTATATGTTGCTAAATATCAGGAATCATTTATATACATTATATGTATAAAATTGAGCCAAAAAAAAAAAATTGTGGGGCATTTGCCCTCTGTACCCGCAATATATACAGGTACTTTCCTGGTTGGTGTGTAAGTGAGGGGTGCATGCGTACAGGGCTCTTTCTTTCTTTCTTTCTCTTTTTATTGGGGAAGAGTTAGATAAGATACTAAGAAGGAAGAATTTCATTAAAAGTCTTTGGATGGAACATAATTTCAATTGAGTCAAAAGAAAAATTATGAAATTTTACTACAAGTCTAGAAAACTAAAATGAAATAAATTTTTTTTATTTAAATGACCAAAAAGTCTTTCAATTATAGTTAACATTACTAAAATAACAAATCAAGTTATGATTTTTATAAGTAACATTATTAAAATGACAAAACAAGTTATGAGTTTTACACATAATATTATTAAAATAGACGTTACTTCTTGTTTTTTTAATAATATTACTTGTGAAAATTTTAATTTGACTTGTTATTCCAATAAATTAACCTGAAAAAATCATAACTTAACTTGTTATTTTATTGATATTATTTGTAAAAATTATAATTTGACTTGTTATTTTAATTATATTATTGGTAAAAACTACAACCTAACTTGCTATTCTAATCATGTATGTTGCTTGTAAAAAACTGAAGCTTGACTTATTATTTTAGTAATGCTATTTATAAAAACTAAAACTTAACTTATTATTTTAGTAATTTTACTTATAAAAACTATAACTTATCTTATTATTTCAGTTAGTGGTGGATCTAGGAATTGGGGCTAATGGGGGCAATATTATTTTTTTTTGTAAGACATGAATGATATATACTTTATCGGTAGCAAAATTTAGGTTCTATTACATGAGCATGAGATGAGATTCAAACTCCAACTATTTGTTTAAATAATAATGAAACCCCTACCATGTGTAACAACTTGATTTCCTAAAAATATTAAACAATAAATTAAATATATAAAGATCACAATTATTTTAAACTACATAAATGGTTTTAGTAAAAATCTAGAATGGAATAAATGAGTCCACTAAAAATATAAGAATTAACCACTTTCAACTAAAAGTCTTAATAGAAAATAATCATTCATAATACTTAAATTATTTTAAAATCCCAATCCTCTCCAATTATGCTTTCTCTTTCCTTTGACAAATTTTGCACTTTCTCCCCTCACCTATATCCAAGTGATTATCATTTTTCTCTCCCTTTTTTTTCTTTATCTTTTCTCGTTTTCCTCTTGATTAGTGAGTTCAAAACTAACATATCAATGGGAGAAAATTAAAATCTATTTTATATTTACATGAGGCATCACAAAATTGTGGAGGAGCAATACCCGCCCCTGATTTCAATAATATTAATTATATGAAGGACATTTTGGTCATTTAAATAAAAAATTATTCCATTTAAGTCCTTCAGGCCTACAGTGATATTAATTTTTAAATTTTTTGAGCCTGAGTTTAAATTGTGTCACGTCCAAAAGCTTTTAATTTCTCCCATACTTAAAAAAAAACAGAGAGCATTGAATGGTAGAAGTTAGAACACGCGCTCTCACAAAATGTGGATCAAATTGTTACAAGTTTTGGATAAAGATTTTGTTGATCTTGCACGCGTTGTTTGCATTTGAGTTCATAGACGTGACCGACTTTCTAACATAAATTTTGTCAAGAGGTCGCTTTCTCAAAATAAAAATGAAAATAAAAACACAATTGATGGAGTTGAGCACTTGTCTCAAAAAGAATCATGGATATGAGAAAAACGTGAAAATGGTGCTTCCCCGGTAATATGAACTTTGAACTAAAATCCAAGGACTTTGTACGGTGTTGTTAGAATTCTTATCTTAAATATATTTAAAAATAATATACTCTATTAAAATAATTAAATATTTTAGTTAGATGTTTTTTAAATTTATATATTAAACATTTATTTTATAACCTTTAAATGTAGGATTTTTTTATTTTTCAATATTTTTTTACTGTTTTTTTTCCTCCTTCTTGCCTGAATTTGTCCTTTTTTTAAGATCTTAGAGACCTCAAATTTATTTAATTTTTTCTTCTTCTTTTTCTCTCTTTCTTTTTTTTAATCTCTTATTTTTTTCATCTTTCATTTTTTCTGTTTTTTCTCATGTTTTTTATTCCCAATCAAATGACTTTAATATTATGTTAGAATTTTTATATTAAGAGGGAGGACAGCACGATTAAAAGGACAAGGGGATATATATTTCCTTTAAAAAAAATTTGACGGTACATAGTCTCTCCAGTCGTAACATTAATTAAAAATTTGGCTTTGATCACCTTAAATACATGTATAAGATCATAATTTCATTTATCTCTCGTATTTACTATTTCTGTTTAAACTATTCTCATTGGATTGTACATGCTTTTGATGACTAGAAGAAGAAATACTCTAGAAAACTCAATGCATATTTTTTATGCGTAATTAATTTAACTAATGTTTTCAATCTATGTGGATTAGTTATTTAGCTCTTATACATATAGAACCAAAGTGGGTGAATGTACGTAATATTGATCCGGACATACGTGGAGTATATTAATACCCATACGAGGAAAAGAAGCATATCCACGTAACATTGCGTAACGGCGACAAGATGAAAGCAAGCATATCCACGAACACACACGCACACGCACGCACACACGTGGGTGTTTCTTATTCATTAAAAACGTCTCGCTGGGGCACGTAACCCGATTCAAAGAATCGTCAAAATATATTAAATATCACATGGAAATTCAACTCCGAAGCTGTAAGAACATGCTATCAAATTAATGCCAATGAGGCTCCACTTATTTACGGACTTAATTAATTAATCACAAGTTCTAGTTTGATATATTTATGGATACAGCCAATGACTAGTAAACAAGTAGAATGGAGGGGGATGGGTGCATGCACCTCGTTGTCTTTATTGTTATGGTGTGAGTCAACAATCTGAAGCATAAAACTGTTAATGACCCCCCCCCCCCAAAAAAAAGGCATAAAAATGGTATTGATGATCGATGCTGGAAAAGGTGAATCTGTGAACGTGATAACATCATGCACTGGAATTTCAGACGTGGTTGAGGTGAATCCGCCTCAACCCAAATAATAATAATAATAATAATAATAATAATAATAATAATTAATGAGTTAATGAGTCAATTTGTCTGGACTTGTTGTTGCACAGTGATTTGATTGATAAAAAGGTCCGACCGGCAGAAGAGAAAATGTGGTGATTGGTCGTTTGCTAGAAAACTCTTTGGCTTGGGAGCCACATTCTTTCAATGATATTCATCTGGGAGGATGGCAGTTCCTCCCATCTATATATAAAATATTTTTAATTAAATTATATAAATTAATAAAAATTAATTTTTTAATTAAAATGTAAAGTGATATTTTAATTTTATTTTTAATTATTATAAATAAAATAATTTTTTAAAAATAAGTTAACAAAGGTATTTATCTTTTTTCTTAATTTAATAAAGATATAATAGTCTATTTATTAAAAACTATACTAACAACCTCTTACATTTAAGAATAAGAAACTTTTAAAAATTTTTTTATATATAGATACGGAGGAAGTAAGTCCTAAAAGAGTGAATCAATGACAGTTAGGTCCTTAATAAAAATTTTATAAAATAAATTATAAATATCAATTTAAACAGTTATAAACAGAAATTTTTATTATATTTTAAAAATTATATTTAATATTTAAATACTTATGTGCAATTGCAACTCTTAAATTTGTAATAATTTAAATTGATATTTTAAAATTATTTTTTTAAAAAATCTATCAGGAACTTAACTAGTATTATTCAATATTTTGAGACCTAATTATTATTTTTTATTCTTTTCCGTAACATTTAAATATTTTAATTAAATTCACCTAATTAATTCAAAGTTATGTTTACAGTTTTAAAAGAATAATAACTAAAATAGGAAAAATTGAGATGCATTTATTTTCTGGAAAGAAATATTTTACTCGTAATATTATAAAGATATAAAACGTGAATATTTCATTATAAATTGAACAATATTAGAAATTTGAAATATATTATTTACTATTTGCATGAAATATTTCGTTTTTTTCTCAATAAATTTTATGAATCGATTTGAAATTAATTTATTTAAAGTAAAATACATCAATCACCCTTTTATTTTGTCTAAATTACATAAACTCAACTTCTACTTTTAAAATTTATATAAATCTCTATTAAAATTAAAATTTACATTATAGACATTTCCCTTGTATATTTGAGATTTCATTTATGTCTATGAATTTGATAGTTGACAATTAAATTTGACCTTTTAAACTTTTATCTCAATCAAAATACCTATCTTAAACACCATAATCATCCAAATTAAACATCGATATCTTCAAACAAAATTTTTTTATTTAACTAAAAAATTTTTATACATGCATTTTCAAACTTTTATTACATTATAAAATTTATTAATTTTAGAATAAATTTTTTTTAATTTTTATCAAATTTATTGGAACTTATTTATCTACATTTCTTTGAAATTGCAAAAAAGATATTTTAAACACATATTTTTTTCATCATATAATATAAAATGACGTTAATTTGAAATATTATATAAATCATTTAGATTTAAGATCGAAAATTAGTAAACATGTTTTTCCTACAAATATTTTATAAACACAATTAGTTAAAAAATATTTATTTAAAAAGATTGATTGATCTCAATCAAGTTTTATATATGTCTACTTCAAATTACTTAAGATTTTATCTCAATTTTCTAAAAATTTTTTTTGACAATAATTAGCTAAAAAAATTAAGAAAATAACTGTCTAAAAAATAAAATAAAGAAAAGAAAACTCTAAAATTCATTTTTCCTTACTAATGAAATTCATGTAATTGTAAGGAATAATAATATAATTCAGGGATTTATTAGAGTGAGTGTAAATTGGTAAGTAAAATTTGTTTTAATATAAATTTTAATTAAAAATAATTTTTTAGTATATTCTTAACATGATTAATAGATTGGACTACACTATACGTTTGTAAAATAAAAGAACCGTTATATCGAAAAATAAATAAAAGAAAGGTATGTATAGTTAAGATAAATTAAAAGGGTGGTTAGAATATTTTATTATTTTATTAATGATCAAGGGGTGAAAACATAAAAAGTTTATATACATTTTTCATATCAATGCAGTAAAGTATTTCAATAAATAAAAAGAGACAAGTATTTAATACTCTATTAGCATTGTCAGATTTTGATATCAATATATCAATCAATAGGAGATGTCTCTGCATGCTTCGCCTGCATTACACGAAGTCTGAAAGAATGAGTTTTCTACTAGCATGCATGGAAGCAGTTCATGGTATACAGGGGCGGAACCAACTTTAAAAATGAGCGGGCCAATTTTTGTAAAAAATAAATGTATATTTAATTTTTAAAATTAACTTTTTTAGTTAAAATATATTATTGTATTAATTATTAGAAGTGTAATTACATAAGTATTTCAAGAAAATTGAAAAAAAAACACAAGACACCATTTATCTAGATAACTAAATATAATATATATTTTTTTATTAAAATATATTTCTTTCGATTCTATTTATAAGACACTTCTAATATTTTAACCGAAATAAAAAATTTTAAATCTTATTAATTTTATTTAAAAAGTCAACAGGTTTTGAACTTTATCTTTAGTAAATATACATACTTTAAGAATAAAATAATCTAATATTTAATATCATTCCCAACATATAATTTGAGCAAAATGATAAAAATAAACACAATGTTCATTAAGTTATCTTATAAATAGAACTAGAATAAATATTCTCTTTCTATCTCATAGATAGGATCAAAGAAATATAAATAAAAAATGTATGCATATTATATATTGTACACATATAATACCTATACAGATAATGTAGTGTGGCTTTGTTTTAATAATAATAATAATAAAATAAAAATTAATTATTTAATTCTTACAATTTTAATTTAATTGTAACTCAATTCTTAAACTTTGACTCGTTATAAATTAGTCCTTAAAGTTTTAACTCGATTGTAAGTTAGTTCCTGTTTTGTCTCTTGTAATTTAGTCCTTAAAATTTTAATCTCTTAAATATTAATCTTTATATTTTAAAAGATAAAATTATAAAAATTTAAAAATTTTAATGAATTAAAATTTAAAAAATAAATTATGATTAAGTTAAAATTATGAAGATTGAATGATTAATTTAAAAAAAAAAAAGATATATGGGGGTTGCATCACACACAACCACCCTTTTGAGGGGCTGGGGTGCGGGGCCACAGCCCCTCAACGAGCAACGTGGGCGGCAGGTCTGCCCTTGATAGTATAGTTGTTGAAAATAACAATTAATTGAAAAGTCAATGGATTAATTAAATTCGGGGGTGGTTTGGTGCGGATGTTTGGAGGGACACTTTAATTTGAACTCTATCTCTCTGGCATTAATGCCAAGATTTATTCAATCTTGAGGAATTAACTAATATATTAAGGTAAATTACTTCATCCCTTATGAATTGCATATTCCACTCATTTATTATAGAATACAACTAAAAATACCGATGACAATTAATAATTATTTTTTTAAAAAATAAGTTGTAAATGTAAATTTATATACTTCTATAAACAAGAATTCCAGTTGCAAATGGCAGCCTCACTGTCATGGGTATCTCGAAGAATCATACATGTTTTATTTACCATTAAAACTTATGAATCTTTAATTATTTGAATTGATATTTTTAATTTATTTTTAAAAAAATTTGTCTGAAACTCAACCATCATTAATTCAATATTTTAGAACTTAACTGTCTTTAATTTAACATTTATTATATAATGTTATGAGTTACACCAAATGTAACTTATTTAAAATATGTTTATTAATTATCTATTTAATACTTATAATAAATATAAATTATAAAATATATATTTTTTGAGGATTTATATATGTGTGTGTGTGGATTAAGGAATGACAATTAAGTCCCAACAAACTTTCATGAAATTGTAAATCAGTTATTCACGTTTCAAATGTAACTATCAGTTTACAACTGATATTCTCATTTTGTTTGATTTAATCATATTTGTAAATTATTTTTAAAATTTTTTTTATCAGAAACCTAACTTGTCATTAAATTGATTTTATGTGACCTAACTGTGATTTTGTCTATATGGATTATGTAAATGTTTGGCATTCGAAGTACTTGTATTGAATTAATGTTGAGTGAATGTCGACAGCGTAAATCCAACCATATATGTAGTTAGATGATAATTATATTCAACATTAAACCACACACACTCACACAAAAGCATGAGGTTCAGGACCAAATTAAACTAAGTCGAGAGTGATAGGATAGGAATACATTTCTTAACATCATTACTACAACTGGATTGCTAACAAGCCAAGGCATGATAATTTCCTCGTCCAAATTATTGGAAGTGACTCCAAAGTTGTGCATCAAAAACGGGGCTTAATATTTCAGGTTCAGTAGGGAAAGTTGCGAGCATTTCAACTGAGAAGTAGGAAGTATCAACCACACAATTATAAGGCTCTGTCCAGAAACCCACCTCTAAGTCACCCACAGCCCCCATCACCTCATTTACTGTATAATCAGAGGCCACTGGTTCAACTATTCAAACTCGAGCACTTTCACGTGTCGCTGATTTCTGTGCAATGCCTTAAGGTTAGAGTGCCAGTGATTCTAGTCTCGTTATCTGATCTTCCTGGTAACTGAGTTGCAATCTCGGTCCATCTACAATATAATTCACCAGAATACTTCGCTTAGTTTATCTACACAAGTGCGCATGCACGTGTGTGTATGTGTGCATTAGGTCCATGCAGAAGCACGCAAGTCTTATCTACCTTCAAATGGAAAACTGATAACTCTACGTTTCTCATAGGATTTGCTTAGATACGTATATATGTTTCCTTAAACCAAATTATTCGCACGAAATTGTCAAGACTGTTGTCTCTGTTTTTTCTGTTTCTTTTTTTTTTGGGGGGTTAATGGAGTCATGGGGATGTCCGATAAGTAAGTTTGAAGAGAACACGAAGTTAGATTGAGGTTCTTGATATGAAACCGAAGGGCTCCAACAAAGGCTCATGACATTTATCTGACTTTCTTTTTATGTATTAGCTGAAGGTTGTGATACCTATTTCCCATATCTTCGCATGTAGTTTGAGGATAATATCGTCTTCTTCTGGAGTGAAGTTCCCTCTTTTTATACATCGTCTCAGATAATTCATTCATCTCAATCTGCAGCTTGTTCCACACCGTGCAAGACCTGAAAATTGGGCGTGCGAATGAGTATTTGAGAATTGAGTCATGCATTATATATATATATATATATATAGCTTTAGAACCAAACCAAATGATGATCTATTCCTCGTATTTAACATGCAGGATTAATTGCCTATATATACGTGTGACATACAATTATGTACAGGGCTCTCTCCTCGCATGCCTGTATTGTAAGTGAACAAGATCAGTTACTTGATTACTAGCAAACTTGGGGAGCAAGCAGGAGATAGAAGACCAGTAGGGGCTAGGACTCCACCTAATTTTTTTAATTTTTTCTTATTAAAATATGAGTGTTATATATTTTCGACCCTCCTAAATTAACACATTATATAAACCTTGAGACATTAGGTGTAATTTTTATTTTAATTCGATAATAGTTTTTTATGCATGGATAGTACAATTGTTATAGTAGTTGAAGATATAGTTATCATAAAATCTATTTATTTTCAATAAGATAATTTTATAATTACTTTTAAAGCATTGATATCATTTGATTTTCCTTTCATTTTATATTTGATAAAAGAAATTATGAGAATTATTTTTTTTCATCAAAAACTGCAAACTTCAATAAGAGCAAGGAAATAGTTATATAAATAGTACTTGGAATAGATCAAGACAAGGGAAATAATTGTCCAATGCCTTTCCGATCACTGTTAATCACCAGTTGCTGATATCCTATGAATAGAGGAGCTTGAGTCTTTGATTAAAATAGCAATAAGAGGTGGTGGAGGGGAGATAACCCAACCGTCAGAATCTACTCTCTTTAGAGATGAGGCTGCCGACTAATCAACAGTAAAGTTTCCTTTCTCGTTTAACAAATGAGAAAGAGGCATGAGCTTGAGATTCAAGTGCCACAAATAGATCTTCAAGAAGCCCATGAAAAGACCAATGACAGGAGGAAGAGTCTTTATAAGAAACACAGCTCCATAGAGATCTAAACGCTCCATTTCAATTACAACTTTAGATCTGCAAGGTTCAAAGGCTAAGGAAATGGCTTCTTCACAAGCCAAAAATTTTGATAAAAAGCTTAAATTAGCTGAGACCAAGCTTCACCATCCTTTTACAAACATGCCAGAGCTGTTTCTAATAATTACTCCAATTGCGGCCTTCCTGGTGGGTCTTAAAAAAGCTCCACCACAATTAATTTTGATAGACCCTTCTTCAGGAGGGAGCCAATCAGTATTAAAGATTTCATGTATAAGGGGATTTACTTGGTTATTACAATTTATCTTCCAGAATTCATCAACCGCAGCTTTGGTTGAGCTAATAACTTGAATAGGATTTAAAGCTGCAGCGTTGAAAACTGATGTTGATCGAGTTTTCCAAATATTCTAGCAGAGGCAAGCGACATATGCTCTGTCATAATTCTCAAGTGGGCTGTCATCTAGCAGAATAGAATTGCCCCAACTTCCAAAGGAGTTTACTTGTGTTGGATCCATGAGGAAAGTTAAGGATGATCCAAACCAAACTTTTTTGACCACTCACATAATAGCAGCACGTCCTTAATTGATTTCAGTTGTATATCGGGCAAGTGGAATCCACAACACACTTTCTATGACATAATGCTTCTTTTGTTCCTGGGGCCCGATTGAGTGCTCGCCAAAAAGAGTGTTTTATTTTTGGGTGAATCTTAAGTTTTAGAGACTCTAGTAGAGGAGCTTGGTGCATAACTGACAACCAGGTGCTGTCTTGCATATTCTAATCTATAGCCAAGCTTAGAGGAGTCACTACCACAGAAAATACCCATACTTGACGCTTATTTTTTTCAATACTTGACGGTTTTTAACCGTCAAGTAAGGGTGCGATATATATTAAAGAAATAATACTTGACGGTTAAAAATCGTCAAGTATTAATCTTATACTTGACGGTTATTTAAAAACAACTGTCAAGTATATGAAGTAAATATGCACTTCCCAGCATAAATACTTGACGCTTGTTTCAAAACAAGCGTCAAGTATTTATGGCCAATGTTCTTTTGGCCATAAATACTTGACGCTTGTTTCCTTATAACCGTCAAGTATTTACAAATACTTGACGCTTGTTTCAACTATATTGATACTTGATGGTTATTTTGAAATAACCGTCAAGTATTAATGACATAAATTTTTTATATGGTAGCTGCTTTTAAAGCAGCCCCCTGCATAAAGATACAGATAAAGATAAAAAACAGTCAGCCAGTAATGAAAATAATACAATATAATGAATGTTTGTAATAGTATCTCCTATTTAATTAACATAAAAATTCCTATACATTTAACCTTAAAATCTAAACTTATTTGCAAACTAATGTTTCAAAATTAAGTGGCCTATCCCATAAAAATTGGCCCAAAAATGTGTATATAAATGTAATTAACTATTGTATCGGCCTAACTACTGTTGCTACCCACATATTGAAAACACATTGAGCCACCTCTTCAAGGACCTCTGTAACACCCTCAAATTTACATACCGATTTTTCGTAAATTATTAAAACCATTATCATGGTAGAAAATTTTCTTACCAAGACATACCACAGGTCTTAAAATATCCCAAAAAGGAATTAGAACCATGAGAGACAGACATGATCCTCATGGCATGATATTCAAATCAGATCATAAATCAAGAGGGACAGACATAATCCTCTTGATCATATAAATACTTTTAATAAAAAGGATTAAAGTTTACATGCTTTTCGAAGAATATATGTCCTAAGTTGGCACAAGATACATTGTATAATTCAAAATAAGAGGCAACGTAAAAGATGGTGTCTCATACACCATAGTTACACCTCTGGTGCTTTCTCGGCCGGACTCTCTCCTGTAAAAATATTAACCACGGGGAATGAGACTTAAAAGTCCCAGTAACCAAAAATTAATATGTAATGACGCATGCGGATATAATTAATCATGCGATTGCTAAGTGGGCACACAAAATATTTAACCGAACAATACTTTCAAACAAACCGAACAAGTATTTAATTTGCATGATTGCACCTTATATCCTCCTTTCGCCATGCTCGGACGCCAAATCACCCGGCCAAAGGTGAGTTGGACCAAGCGACACGCCACTCATTGGGTCCAATGAGGGCTTACCACGTGGTAATAATTAACCGAACAAAAATTTCCATTAACACCATATATTAAATACCCTGACAAGTCATGCATCATTCAAATATCCAAATAGGAATATATCCGAACAATAATATCTCATCATGATAAACAAAAATAAATTTTTAACCCACTTGGCAATAATTTCAAACAAGTATATACAGTATTTATTTTCAATAATTCATAATTTTTCCAAACAACGAAACAACACATAACCATTCACAAACACACCCATCACAACACATTAATAATAGTTACCTTGTGTCTTGAATAATAAGTTCCCCTTCACAACTCCTTTTTCACCACTATCTTTGTCAATATAATCTACATAATTATTTCACAATACTATATATTAATTTTATATTAAAATAAATAATTCTAATTTAAAGAGTTAGAAAGTCTTAGATCTTTAATCCATATTAACACTAATTTAAGATTTATGCCTCATTTAACTTTCCAAATTCTTTTCTAAAATTCTCGTGCCCTAATGAACTATTTTTTTTTATCCTCAATTCACTTCTAGTATCACAATTTCATCCTTCTATATTTTAAAAATTCATCCAAAAATAAATTAAAAATTTTAGAATTATTCTGAAGCCTCAAATCACCTTTCTATAACCTCAAAAGTACCTATTCATACTTAAATAAATATTTAATAATTAGAGGTTCATCCCTACATCTTAGATTCTACATAAATTCAACCATATAGATCTAGAGTTTAACTCAAAAATTCTTAAACATGAGTTTCAACCTCAAGAAAATATTCTATAATATTTATTATATCCCTAAGAGCTTTAACCTATATTTTTAATCTATCATATCATCAGATTAACTATCCTATAGAAAAATCTTAATCAGAATATTTACTCTATCCTATAAAATAATCATATCACTAGAAAGCTAATATTATTTAGAAAATAACTATAAAATTAATTTTATAATTAAATAAATTTTTAAATGCTAATCTAAACAGGAAAGTTAGAACATACCTGAAGAAAAAGAAAATAATCCCCCCTTGCAAGAAGACTCCGAGCAACGTGAGAAGAAGAGAGAAAACTAATATAAAAATGGGATTGTGAGTCTCAAAATTATATTAAAAAAAAACTATAGGTCTGAATTTAATTATTCAAACCTTTGGGCCATAAGTTGCAATTTCCTCTAAATTGCATCTTAGCCTCTCATGCTTCCTAATGCACACACCCCCTCCTTTTTATACATGAAGGCACCTCATCTCTTCCCTCATTTAACCAATGTGGGACTTAGAAACAACAACCTTCCACCCTTTTTTTTATTCCTTCTACTTTCTCTTTTTTTTAACACACACATAAAAAAAAATTATTTATGTATTATATCTTAACTAAATATTGAGTATGTGATTTTAAATTTAAATTTTTAAATTCATAATTAAATACCTAACCATAATATTATTTCTAAATAACCTCAAATAATATAAATTCCTATTATTATCATTTTTTTTTCAAAACCTAAATTCCACAATTTTTTATGATATAAAAATCAGGATGTTACAACCTCTTCTACATGTGTAGTCGTATAACAAACGCAATAGACGTCTTCGAAGTACTGTAAGCAAATAGTTACAACAATTTCAAGTTAATAGGTAGCTAATTAAAATTGTTTAAAATTTATAATTGAAGTGTAGTTAAATTTTATATATATACCTTGTTAGATAATGTGGTAGGGCCATGAGTGATAATGTCCTTCATGAACTTCATCAAGCAATAACCACAGTCATTGCTCTGATCTAGCTGGAATGGACACTTTAAAAAAACACATATCAATGAAATTGCAAAATATAATGAGACAATTTCTTGATTAAAAACTTGACCAATTAAATGAATACCTTAACAGTGACCCATTTCTCTGAAGATTCGAATGCCCTCATCTTAGGGGACACAGTCATGTCGGTCGCAGTGCGATACAACACCACAGCTCTAAGAAGGAATTATCGAATGAATGTGAGAAATATATATGAATGAAAACTAAAATTAAAAAGAAATAACAAGTAAAAAAATCTAACTTACTCATTAAAAAGTACCACCATATCTTCCCTGTTGCTTGGCTCTCCATTAAGGGGATCGAGATACCATATTTTTGGAGCAACGGGATTAACCACAATAAGCATCCAGTGTCCCCTAACAAGAAACAGCACATGTTACCAAACAAATAAATATAAAAAAATATTTACTCGTAACAAATATTAACAACTCACCTTTGGCAGTAAGGAGCGAGAAATAAAGTATCCTTCACTGCTCCCCTTTCACAAAATTGATCCAAAAGCATTCTTGCTTGATTTTCAAGGGCTTCCTTTGTAATATTATTGTGGGGAGAGACATTATGAGGATTAACCAGCTTGATCTTTGACTCGAGGCCACCAGGAACCATGAATAAGGTATAAAGGTGACTTGGGTGAAAAAATATACAAGTTAATATGCTTGCATACTCACACACATAAATAATTCAAGAAATTAACTAATAAATGTTGAAGAATTATCTCATGTAGAAAGTCATCAAACTAGTGCTCGCCATATCGTGCTTGAGGATTTCATTCAAAATTTCATCCCGAACAACTTCAAATGATGCTCTACTAAATAGCCCATCGTCAAAATTAATGATATCCCCTATCGGCTCTTGACGAATCATCCTCGTAGTCGAAGCATAGGTCTCAAGAGAGTCACGGAATTTGTTTTCTACAACAGGCATAGGCATTGCATGTTGCGAAACCGTGACTGACTCTTTAGTATGGCCCGACACCTTATCCTTCAATTTGCTTTTCCCCCTTGGCTATACAATGAAAAAGTTAGACATATATATATATATATATATTAAAGATTTTAAATAATTATATAAATCATATATACCTTTTTCTTTGGTGGCAAGGGGTCCTTTGGCGGCTTTGGGTCCTTTGTCGGCTTTGGTGTACCAACCATAACAAGGTGGCTGGGCCATGCAACGAAGCTCCCCAATGCATCTCCTACCGTCTGCATCTCATTGGTAGGATAAGGTAGTGAATACTTAGGGTCGATTGCAACAAGCAAGGAAACCCTAATGCAATCGGGCGGGAGGGGAAGGTTATGGATTGTGTCCCCAACAATGTTATACACGCGTCCCGTTACAACTACTTTGCGTGACGGATTGTCTGCTAAATAGTTGCAGTCATTCTCGCCCTAAATAAATGAAGAATGTTAGTTGTTTAGATAAAAAATTAGTTAAGCAAATTTAAAAGAGAAAATGCATTACCTCGGGTATTTTGTCTGAAGGAACTGTGCAGCTATCTTTTCCACTGGGGTTAACGTCACCTAAAAGCCTCCTAAGGATCTGGCCCTTCAATAGCATGTCAATTAACTTTGCTTGGGCTTCTAGCTGTTGCTTCATAACAGCTTGCTCTTCTCTCAACTCTTGGACCTCGGATGAAGAAGCCGATGTTCGCTTCTTAATCTTGCCAAAGTATTGCTTCTTTGTGACACCGAAGCCAACACCCCTAACACGACCAGGGTGTTCAGGGGTCCCCAACGCTCTAGCTAAGATATCCTCATGCTTAGGAAGCTTGCCCTGTGATACTTCTTGAGAGAGGGAATCCTGTGAAAAGTAGAGCTAATTAGTATGCCTTTTAATAATCATTTATTAATTGATAGATAAGAATAACACTTACAATTTTTTCAGCAACCTCTTTCACACGAGGGTTGTCAATCACTCCATCTTTATTTGTTCGTGCCAATGCCCAGAGTCTTTGGCGGGATATAGTAACATCCGATCCCTCAGCCTCAACTTCTTTCTGCTCCACGCCTGCATACCCTAACCTCCCTGCTCTGTAAGGGTATTCATTCTTGGCCACTCTCTTCTTATTTTGGGCGCTCAGTTCCTTTAATCAATAACAAAAATATCCTGTTAGTATACATAATATATTCAATAAAAGGCACTAAAATTTAAATTTTAGAAACATAAATACCTTAAATTCCTTCTCACGCCGAGAGACAACAAAAGCATCCAATCTTCTTGCTTTACTAAAGGCTGTAATAGGGGAGGAACTTGGGCTACAAATTCAGCATCAGGGTCTTTTAAATATTTTTGTGTAATAAAATGTCTGAAAGACCGTAATGCCCTCCCAGCCTTTTGAAGGACAAAATCCTTCTTGCTCTCGTCTATTTCAAATCCTGACTGTAAAATAAAATAAATATGTTAGGTGCATCAATTTATAATATTATAATAGAATATAACTTAGTCAAATGCAACTTATAGATACAGTCTCCAAACAATGTCCTTCATGGCTTGATCAACTTTGCGCCAAGATTTCTGCGTGATAGGTACAGTTGTCTTTGCCAAAACCCCAATATAACTTATAAACTTTGCAGATTTGATGGCTTGGCCTTTCTTGTTCCACTGCACTGATATTTTTTTCCCTGCTGCTCTTGTTTTTGTGACTTCTTCCATTATTGTTAGGCCTTGCTGGATATTGTAATATTCCTGTTCCAATTTTTTTTGTGACAACGGAGCATCAGTACAAGTTGTAGCGGGATCTGATGGAGGGATTTCAGTGGACTCAGAATCTGAAGCCATTTACCTATAACATAATAAAATTTCAAAATTAATCAACCATGATTAATTCAAATATAATCTACTATATTAATTCAAACATGAAACAAAAATGGCATAATTAATTCAAAGGTTACATGTTCAAGTTGCTCTTTTTCGTTTTCTTGACTTGGGTTTTTTACTTCCCCCTTCTTGAAATATTTTCTTCTTATGCTAAAATAATTTACCCCTCTTTGAAACCAAATGCCTTCATTGTGATCATTTCTCATGTATAGAGCTTCATCAACAGTGTCGTTACTTTGATTTGATGTCCCTTCGAATGGGTCATCTTCAATTGCTACATTTTCATTTATTTTTTCATGTAACATAAGAATAGACCACCCCTTATTAGCAGGGTCAGGGACATAAAACACTTGTTTGGCTTGTTGTGCTAAAATAAAAGGCTCATCCTTATACCCTTCCTTGTTTAAATTGACTTGTACAAAGCCAAATTGGTAATCAAATTTCAAGCCATTTTTTCGATCAATCCACTTGCACCCAAAGACTGGAACTCGAAAGGATATGTAATCTAAATCCCATATATGCTCAATTACACCAAAGTATGACATTTTGCATAGATAGGATTTTTATCCTTAGTGCTGGAAATATGCATGGAATGAGCTACAAGAGTTACACCACTATTTTGCATTGTGCTCCTATCATCTTGCTCCCTTGTATAAAATGTGTATCCGTTGACAAGGTAAGCAGTGTAAGAAATGGCCTGTCTGCTTGGACCGTTAGCTAACCATCTCAATTTGTTAGAAACTGAATTGGAATCAACATTTAACTTTTGAAGAATGTGCTCCTTAAACCATCTTGTAAAAGTTTTGTTGTGTTCCCTAGCATACCAAATTTTTGATTTATTGAGATTGTCCCTCCTAAGTTCAGCCATATGCTTGTCTACATACTCTTCAACCTCTTCAGTGTTGTGCAACACATATAAGTGGGCTTGCTCCCACTGTACACTTGACATAGTAATGACTTTATTTCCCATGATCCCTTCTCCACTTATTCTACCCATATGTCGAGACTTTGGAAGCCCAACATAGCTAATATGACTCAGGTACTCAGTACAAAAGTCAACAGCCTCTTCACAAATATACCGTTCAACAATACAACCCTCCGGTCGACTTTGATTTTTCACATAGCCTTTCAAAATCTTCATATAGTGCTCAATAGGATACATCCATCTTAAATAAGCAGGCCCGCACATTTGAACCTCCCTAACCAAGTGAACAGTTAGGTGGATCATAATATCAAAGAATGCCGGTGGAAAATACATCTCAAGCTCACACAATGTTAATACAATTCGAGCTTGCAACCTTGGCAACTTATGTGGGTTAATCACTTTACTGCAAATGGACTTAAAAAACAAACATAACTTAGTGATCGTCCCTCGTACTTTAAGGGGTAAAATTGCACGTATAGCAACTGGAATGAAATCCTCCATTAAAACATGGCAATCGTGAGACTTTAAGCCCTTCAACTTCAAATCTTTCATTGATACAATATTTTTTATATTTGAAGAGTAACCCTCAGGAACTTTAACTACATTAAGGAACTCACAAAATGCAGTTTTCTCTTTCTTAGATAGCGTATAAGCTGCCGGAGGGAGAAAGGTACGGTTTCCCTTATCTTGGGGTGCTAATTCTTCTCTTATTCCTAAAGAGACCATGTCCAACCTTGCTTTTATGCCATCTTTTGTTTTTCCTGACACTTGGAGTAAAGTCCCAATAAGACTCTCACAGACATTTTTTTCAATATGCATGACATCAAGAAAATGCCGAACATCCAAGGTGGTCCAATAAGGGAGTTCAAAGAAAATAGATCTCTTCTTCCATCCGGTTGTCCCAAGGTGCCTTGCAAATGGTTTGCCAAATTCAATATCCAAATCCTTAATCTTCTCAAACAACTCATCACCAGTTAACGGTAAAGGTGTCTTACCTTCTTCTGGATTTCCATTGAACGCTTTTCTCAACCGCCGCCAATAATGATGTTCTTGGTGTAAAAACCTACGGTGGCCGAGGTAAACATTCTTCATCCCATGTTGAAGCCTTATAGAATGTGTTCCCTCTTCACAAATAGGGCATCCAAGTTGCCCTTTAATGCTATACCCTGACAGATTGCCATAAGCAGGAAAGTCATTGATTGTACCGAAGAGCATAGCTCTTAAATTAAATCTTTCTTCTCTATACCCATCATATACCTCTATACCTGACTCCCACATGATCTTCAAGTCATCAATTAGAGGAGCCAAATATATGTCTATGTCATTCCTAGGTTGCTTGGGTCCCGCAATTAGCATGGACAACATCATATACTTGCGCTTCATGCAAAGCCATGGAGGAAGGTTATAAATCACCAAAATGACTGGCCAAGTGCTGTGGCTACTACTTTGAATCCCATGAGGATTCATCCCGTCGGTAGACAATGCAAGGCGTAGATTCCTACTCTCTTCCCCAAATTTAGGGTACTCATAATCAATCTTTCTCCATTGTGGAGAATCACAGGATGACGAAGCATGCCATCTTTTATCCTTTCATCCGCATGCCATGTTAAGTTTTTCACAATTTCTGCACTGCTATACATGCGTCTAAATCTAGGCACGATTGGAAAATACCATAGTGCCTTCACGGGACTTGATCCATTTGCTTGTAGCGTGAGGCATTACACTTCGGACACTCGGTTAACGACGCATATTCATTCCGAAATAAAAGGCAATCATTAGGGCACGAGTGTATCTTTTCATAACTCATGCCAATTGATCGCAATACTTGTTTTGCGTCATATGTTCGACAAGGAAGCTCATTTTCCTTAGGAAGTAATTCTACTTTCAAATACCCAAGCAACTCAGTAAAGCTTGCATCACTCCATCCATGTTTTGCCTTCATGTTGTACAATTTTAACACTGCTGACAACTTTGATGCACTACAACCAGCATACAATGTGTCTCCGCATCACTTTTCAACTTCTCAAACATTTCCGGATAATCCTCGAGGTCCTCTTCAACTGCTTTGGCCATCTGTTCAAGACAATCTTCCTCAAGTGTGCATGTGTCAAAATCATCAGGAGATGATGCACAGCTTTCACTATGCTTCTGGCTGCAACCAATATCATCTCTTGTCTCTCCATGCATTGTCCAACACTTGTAACTTTGATCCATCCCATTAATCACGAGGTGTTCTTCACAAGTATCTGGACTAACCCGCTTCACAAGACCACACTTTAAACATGGGCAAACAATCCTAGTAGGATCCTCCGCATGCTTAACTGCAAGCTTAACAAAATTTGCCACCCCATCCCAATATTCCTTGGATAGACGATTGACAGACATCCATTCCTTATCCATAATTCCTAGAAAGATTAAGAGGGAAATATGATTAGTGACTTTGACTACTCCTAGATAGTGGGAGAATTAGATACAAAGATCAATTAGTCAATAAGTCACTAACCACATGTTTGCACATTCCCTCTTTAATCTTGTTTAAAACTAATAATTATATTTTAATGCTAGCCATTGAAATAATTTCGACAGCATAACAACTTAAAAAAGAGAGTTTTTCGGGCCTTATCCCTCTTCCTATTAATCTAAATGACAACAACAACAACATCACAACAACAAACACATAAAGTTATATTCAAGAATAATTTAAAAAAAATTGATAGTATATATAACGGCTTAAAATGAGTATTACCAGGTCTTTATGCCTTTAAAAAAATCAAGTTATCCATAATGAGACTATATATGATCCAACAACAATAATAACAACATTAATAAGAAACTCAATTTTAATTAAAATCATATTAAACCACATCAAACACTATATAAATATCAATTTAAAATATCAAAAATATTAAAAACAAGGTAATTAGGTGGTATACTATTTTCATATCCTTAATGAATCTCCTCATATCAACAAAAAAATTGGATGATCCCTTAATTCAATAATTAAGTACCTAAAAACTCAAAACTTCAAACACTCACTGAGAAGAACAACAATGCAGATCAAAATAAATAACACAAAAATTATTTATTATGTATGAAAATCAAAATCAACAACCCATACATTCAAAATGAAGATTAATGATTGGGAAAGTAAGAACCTACCTCAACAAGAAGAGGGAACACCCACTGTGTAGAAAAACAGAGACGAGAGTCTGATGCAGAGTGATAGAGACCGAGAATCCCAACGAACGAGTGCCCACGAGACTTATAGAGGCTGAGAATCAAAAACCCCTCAAGAATCGAGACCGAAAACGTGTTTTTTGGCAGTTAGAGTGATGAAAAATGGTTTTCGATGGCTCTGGGTTTGTTTCTGAAGACGAAGGATTTGCAGAAATGGAGAGCGAAAAAAAAATCTGGAGGGAATTTAAATGACAATACTTGACGGTTATTTCATAATAACCGTCAAGTATTACATATTTGATGCTTGTTTTAAAACAACCGTCAAGTATATGGCAGACAAACTTGACGGTTATTTCAAAACAAGCGTCAAGTATGTGAAAAAATTTAATTTTTTTTCTACTATTAATTTGACGTTTGTTTATTGAAGACCGACGTGTAAATTTTTGCTTTATATGATGGTTATTTATAAAAAACGTCAAATATATATACTTGACGGTTATCTTTAAATAACCGTCAAGTATTTACTTAAATATTTGACGCTTGTTTCATACAAACGTCAAGTATTCTCCGCCTTTTTTATTTGTCATTTTTTTTAAATAAACGTCAATTATAAGGCATCAATTATACAACTTTCCATAGTAGTGAGTATTTTCCATTTTTAGCACCTGTCCAAACCGTAGTGTCAGTAGATGGGTTCACTGGAATACGTATCTTAGAAATAAACTAAGCCGTCTCTTTGGTAATTAATGACTGAATAAAAGTTTAGTTCCAGGCACCATTAGAGATAAGAGAGGCGACCTTTAAATTTTATCAACTGAGGAATCATTTAAGCAGATAGCTTTAGACTTAGGCAAACCTGGAATCCATGGGTCAGACCACATTCTAATCTCTTCCCCCGAACCAACTTTGAAGAAGATATCTTTGAGAAGGAGATCCACTAGCAGAAAATATACTTTTAACGACACTATTTTCTTCATAATTATATAAGTAACTGTGGTTGTAATTATAAATAATAAAAATTGATACTTTATAACGACAAGTCCACAATAAACTTGTCGTAATAATGTATAGAATAAAAAATAATTTTTATTCATACCAATAACTAATATCATTATTATTAATATTATTAATATAAATAAATAATATTTATTAAAGTTATATTATTATGTTATGTTTTATAACATTTAACGACAGGTATGTGAGGACCTGACGATAACATAATGAAACCCTCAGCTTTTATTCATCTAAAAGTATTATTAACATGTAAAATATTAATTAATATTATAATTTTAATTATATCATGTGTTTATTTATAAATACATTTTCTCAAGGATATGTCGTGATTGTTATCTCGACAGCTCTAAATATAAATAATTATTAAATTATAAATTAATAAGGTATTATTAATGACAAGTCCGGGCCTATCATTAATTAATTGTTAATTTATCCCCAACAGCTTAACTCGTTTTTTTATTAATATAAGCAATAATTCTATTATTAATTATATTTATGTGGCTTAAACGACAGTTTATTAATTAACTCTCGTGATAATTTTATATTGACGACATGTCTGGAGACCTGTCGTTAGTGTCACTAAACCCCCAACTGTTATTCAACTAAAAGTATTATTAACATATATAATATTAATTAATATTATAATTTTAATTATACCATATGTTTATTTATAAATATGTAACGACAGTTTGTCAATGATGTGTCATGATTGTGATCCCAACATTTCTAGAATATAAGTAATTAAAATTATAATTAATAAGGACATTTTTAAATTATAAATTAATAAATTGTTAATTCATCCCTATAGCTCAGCACGTTTTTTAATTAATATAAGAAATTGTTATATTATTAATTAGCATTGCATAAATTAATTATATTATAATTTATCCCCCACAGCTCAGCTCGTTAATTAATTTTTCATTTATCAATTATGAAATTATATTAATATTAATATAAATGTAATATTATTTATAATAATAATTAATTATAATATAAATAATGTAAGTATAATATAAATAATATTTTTATTAATAGTAACATAAATAATAATAATATTAAAGTTAGATAAATATTAAAATAATTAATTAATTTTATATTAATAAAGTAACATTTTATAAAATAGTATTATATATTAATGTTGTCTAACGACAGGTACCTGTCTTTAGAGAAACACAATTAATGACAGGTCACCTGACCGAACCTGTGGTTAATTATTGCTTAATAAATAAATGATATTAATATTAATATAAATAAAATATTATTAATTAATTAATACTAATAAAAATAGTATAAGTATGATACAAACAATATTTTTTAATAGTAATGTAAATAATATTAATATTAGATCAATTCCATATTACTATAGTAATATTTATTAAAATAATTATATATTATTTATTGTCTAACGAATGACCCATCTTTAGAGAGACATATTAATTGTTAACCATATAAATAATATTAATATTGGATAAATATTAGAATAATTAATCAATTCCATATTATTATAGTAATATTAACTAAAATAATTATATATTATTTATTGTCTGACGAATGATCTATCTTTGGAGAGACATATTAATTGTTAACCATATAACGACAATTCTGCTTTGGTACTGTCGTTATATGTACTCTTCATCGCCACATCTTTATCGTACAACTTACCTCACAGTTGTTTTTCAATTTTCGCTCCTTCAGCTAGTCCTCCTCCTTTAGCTCATGTCTTCAGCTTCCTCTCCCTCCATCATCAACTTCTTCTCTCAATCATTGGTTCATCAACTGCTCGTAGCTCAATCATCTTTCAGCTCCTTCCTCCCTCTTTGCCTTTAGCTCCTTCTCCTCTTTTAGCTCATTTCTCTCCTCCCTCAACTCCTTGCTCTCCGCCCTTCAGCCTCTCCTCTTCCCCGTTAGCTCGCACATAGTTCTCATTGCTCTTTCTTCAGCCTTTAGCTCGCCTTCATGCATCAATCTAGGTATTTTGATTCTTTTAATTTTTTTTTAAGTTTTTGTCCTTATTTGTTCAGCTCTCTTTCCTTATATTTTTTATGATATTAATTATTTATTTTTAATATAAATTTGATATAAAATTTTTGGGCATAATTTTTAACACCCGTTGTGCATGTTTAGCTCTCTTTTCTTATATTTTTTGTATTAGATTAATTATTTATTTTTAATATAAATTTGATATAAAATTTTTAGGCATAATTTTTAACACCCATTAGGCATGTTAAGCTCTGTCTCCTTACATATTTTATCAAATTATTTATTTATTTTTAATATAAATTGATATAAAATTTGATATAAGGATAAACTGGTTGTTCATATTTTAATTGGGTAATTATTTGATAGCTTCAATGTGTTAAAAAAAAGAAGAAGAAGCTTGAATTAATTATAGATTCTATTTATAATTGTTGATTATCCATTGAGATTTGTTAAAATTGGACAAATGAGGGTTTAGTACCCAAGGAATGTCAATTTATAAGTTGCTATGCTATCAATTTTTTTTTTCTAAAATTTCAAAAGATAAAATAGTTGTGCATATTTTAATTAGGTAATTATTTAATAGCTTGAATTGATTGTAGATTTTATCTATAATTGTTGATTATCCATTTAGATGTGTTGAAATTGGACAAATGAGGAGTGCCCAGGAAATGTCAATTTTTAAGCTGTTTCGCTTTCAATTTTTTTAAATTTGAAAATAAAAAAATGGTTCATATTTTAATTTAGTAATTATTTGATAGCTTGATTGTGAAAAAAAAAAACTTGAATTGGTTATGAATTAGAGCGTATAATTGTTGTTTATCCATTGACATTTGTTGAAATTAGCCAAATGAGGGTTTAGTGCCTGGGGAATGCCAATTTGTAAGTTGTTATGTTGTCAATTTTTTTTTTAATTTCAAAAGATAGACTAGTTTATATTTTCTAAGTGTGTACATTTAATAAATAGATTTTTACTTGATTATTGGAAGTTAGTGGATATAGTTGACAAAAAAAAGCTGAAATAAAGTGGTTGCATATACAAGTAAACATTTTAAATATATTCTAAAATTAGAATAAATATTATACTATTAATTTTATGAATTGAGTTGATTTTATTTTTTTAACAGTGTGCTCAATAATCAAAAATGTTGATTGTGGTTTTTTTTTAGCAGAAGATTGTGGTTATTACATAATGATTTTTATATATGAAATCATCATTAATGTATGACCCACTCATTTGAGAAGATAATAATTTCTTAAAAATGATTTATTTTATAGCTTACTTTATACTTGAATTAATATTCATGTATATATTTTTATTGAATTTGTAACATTTTAATAGCTTAGAGCCATATTTTACACAAGAGTTGGGACATATATAGAATATTTGGTCCAGTTACTTTTTAGAATTAATAAGATTAGAGTAGATGATTAGATAGATATTTGTATTAGACATGTAAAAATTCAAGAGATATGAATGAACTTGTCTTCGAAGTTGCTGTTTATGTACTATAAATGTAAGTTTTTGTAATTAAGGGATGTATAGCATACCAAATTTATTTTTTTTTTTTTAAAAAAGAACACATATAGCTGACAGTTGTGGTCAAGATTGTCGCTACAAGGTAATACTTACAATGACAGTTAATAGTGTGATTGTCATTATAAGTTGTGGATTTTCGTTACAGCTAACATAGGAACTGTCGTTGAAGGCTTCCAAACTAAATGAAATTTCTGTTTTACAAGAGCTCCCTTCACCGCCTTGCATAATCGCACCCTAATTACACCCTAGTCTCCTAAGACACCTGGAGAACGAACAATAGAACAAAGAAAAAGAAAATAGAGGAGAGAATAAGAGGAGGTGAGGAAAGTAAAACACAAAACACTCTCATGGAAGCTCAGCCATAGTGGGCGATGAAGCGCACGCGAACTCAATGGAGGAAAAAGCACTCCTTGCAAATCATCATAGTGGGTGACTATCAGACCATACAGAGAGAAAACTCTATGCTCTGGAGATAGGAGAGAAAACTCTAACTTATGAGTATATTTATAAAAATTATCACTAACAAACTTTTTAAAGCACTACAATAAAAATCTCAAAATATGTTAAATGAAGAACATATCAATTAAAAGAATTAAATAGTAAATTCAATAAGCAAGTAATAAAGCTTTTTATATTGAATAAAATTTTATATTCCAATAATACATTTGAATTATTCAATACTTACGAGGAAGATAAAATCTTGGCCAATGTAATGATAGTTTATATTGAATTTTTTTTTTTTCAAACTTTATCAGGATCAAGAGTAAAAAACTTTTCTCTGAACAACTTTTTAATCATTAAGATGTGATTTTAGTGGATGCCATAATAAAACTAATACATATATAGATCACACTTTCCTTTTCATGGTCGCTCTTAATTTCTGGATTTTACTTAAATGAGGTAAACTTTTTCTGAACATTTAAAGAATCTTCGCTGGGAACAAATTAAAATGGAGAAATATTCATTTACGAAATGTATAGTACTATAGAGTAAATTAAAGTAGCTAGGTATGCCGTCAAATATTGAATGATCAATCAAATTGTCACAGCTAAACCGTTTTCTTATGATTAAATTTTGTCGAAATACATTCTCTTCTATATTACCAGATAGTATTATATAATATTTGCAGTCGGTAGTCATAATTCACCCACACAAATACTTTATTCAATGTACCAGGTAGTCTGGATGTGTGTGTGTGGGTGTCTTCTCGTCCGCATAAGCGATTCAACGTCAAATTAAATAAAGGTTCGGTGGATAAATAAATATTTGTCTTCTCTGTCAATGTACGTCACACAATTTAAGTCTCTTTTCTTATATTTAATTTAATATTAATAACCGAATGTATTCTAGAAGAATTGTGATCTGAAAAGCCTGGTTTGTAATGTTTGTGATCCAAATATACAGTGGTTTTAATACGGCTTTCATCAGGTCAAAAAAAAAAAAAACGGCTTTCATAGAGATATTGGATGGATGATAAAAGTATATCAATTAGAACATTAATCAATAAATTTAATACTTTGTAGAATCCACAGCTTCTGTGATGATCCATATAGATTACACATCCACCTGACAGGATAACTTGTAGGATTCATATATATAACATATTTTCAAATAGGGCCAAGGCTAATTTGTTGCGGACTTATTATTTAATTCAAAACCAAATTTGTTTAAACTCATAATTTATTAAATAATTAGCCAATACAATAATTCACATATTAATAATTATAAAATTATTCCAACCATGGAAACCTGAATCCATAATTTTAATAAGATTGTTGATTTTTGTTTGACTTACAAAACCCAATTAGCCATCAAACGTGTATCACAACACTTGGAAAAATAAATGTGTCTCGAAATTCAAATTCCACCTACGGAAACAAGGAACCTAATTGCTCTTGGTTGGACCAATTAAGGTTGCTAATTAATTATCAAACACGTGCCGGTCTACATTTTCTTCTACAGCTTGCTTTGATTTTAGAAGAAATTTTATTTCGATTCAATTATTTATGCTAATCCCTTCATTCAATTATATACTAATTTTTCTTCATTTAGAAAATTTCACAATTATTGATTCATTAAAGTACTATCATCTAAATTTAAAACTAATTTATATGAAACTACTCCAATGATCGTCCTACAAGTAAATACTCTCCTCTCTTCTAACCGATTCATTTTTGACCAAATTCGATGATCCTATTTAAAAGTTAAAGGTGCATGTAAACTCCTTGTTGCATGGGGTCAGTCAACTCTTAAAAATCAAAGAATCTTTTTGGGGATATAGTTAGTCCCAAGCGGATAGGATAATTAGTCAAAGAAAATATTAAAACACGTTAACGTGCAAAACATGACACTGTGAGAGTTTCTGGCCCAAAAAACAACAAAGAAAAAAAAAACAGAGAGACTGTGAGAGTGAATGCTTTCAATTAATTGAGTCGATTCCACATTGGCGTGTGTGGTGAGACTAAGCCTTGACATTAATTATTACGACGTATTACTTTTCCTTTTTATTACACTTCATCCATCCTATTTTATAAAATAATTTTTTAGAATGGTTTGATATTTTATAACAAAAGATGTTTTGGGAAAAACAATTCATTAATGAAACCTTTTTAAATAATACTCCTCATTATTTTATTCCTTAAATATCTACAACTAGTTTAGGAGGAGGAGATTGTATGGTGGCAATTTTGGCATATCAACTAGATGCTGCCAAGCATTGTATGCTAAGAAGAGATTAGAAAAAGAAAGAGAAAAAAAAGATTGGTAATTGATTATAAGTCTCTCAATGGTTTTTCAAGATAATAAGTTTCCTCTAATAAAAATTAAAATTCAAAAATCTATGTAATAGATTTTAGGATTAAAAGGCAATTTTACCCTTAAAACTAGGACTCTAAAAAATATCTAGAATTTTAAACTTAATTTTTATGTAAAGTTTTTCTTTAACTTTTAAAAATGATACTATACCGGTCCTATCATTAAAAAGTTAATTTTACCTGTTAATTAATTTAAAAAATTACAAAAAAAACTAAAAAATTACATAATGGGACAAGAAAATATAGAAAAGGACCCAATTTTTGGTCATTTTTTCTAATTTTTGAGCTTCTTTAAGTAATTTTGTTGTCAATTAACAGTTAAAGTT